>NC_083620.1:8378313-8678313 GCF_963584025.1 Labrus mixtus
TCAGTCGTTTTCAACGAGTACAGAGCGTTCAAAGCAGAAAGCGGCTGTCTGGAGAAAAAGCGGAGCGCCCAGCATCTTTTTTATAAGCGCTCTGCCGATTTTGTGCAGCCGCTCTGAGCTCAAGTTGAAAATCTTTCAACTATTCAGAAAGGCGCTGCTGACGTCACAGGCGCTCTTTTTAAATATGTATGAGATTCACCGTTGTTTTTCCGCCTACAGATCGTGTCTTGTACCCACATCCTCCTCGCTCCGTGTCTGATCGGGTTAAAAAACGATCTAAAATCTAAAACATGCAGTACAAAGTAACGGAGCTGTGTCGGTCACAGCGGCCGTTGTCAACAGAATGTAAACACTCCTGAGCTTACAGTCAGAGCTTTTCTGCCTAGAAAAAACGCCATGTGGACACGACAGGACAGTTTGCATGTGAAGTTAAGTCACCAACACATTCTCCTCGACTTTTGTCTGATTCACACTGACTAAATATCATCACAAGTGTGCAATTGATGGAAATCCGTCGTAGCGATGCAGAACTTTAAACCCCATTTGTGAGATATATAGCGTTAAGGTGTAAGGCAGTAGTGGGCAGGACCCAGAGGTGGGTCATGGAGCTATTTTCAGTAGTTCACAAATGTGTGCCTGGAAAAAAAAACTTGTAGAAAAGCCTGTGAAGCGCTGTTTAATCATGTTTGTTTGTTCAGTTTCTTGCTTCTGTCACATGTTTTGTACACACTGAAGTCCAAACTGCACAATTTTTCAGTGAAAAAATGTTTTCATGGACGAGTTGGTGGTGGGTCCAGAGGCAAGATGAGTTGGCAACCACTGGTGTAAAGGGAGTCATTTAATCGGACCTCTCTATCGGATCACTCAAACACATTTTTGGACTTTCTCACTAAAGACGTTGACTCTTACCTTCACTCGCGACTTGCCCGTCTGTTGAAGGTACCAGGGGTCGGCTGGGTTTGGAGCTACATTGAGAAGAAAGACATAAGCATCCATGTTTACACATTTTTGAAATAAATTAAAGATTCCTGCTCAGGTCTTTCACAATGTTTGATCTACAGGCGTATCCTCAGATCCCAGACGACTGTTCACACAACAGTCGTCTGAGCTCCAGGTTGATCTTCACATTCCCCGTGAAGGAAATACTGGGAGCGCAAGGATGGGATCATCACGGGACGGACACACGGAAATACACAAGAGACGTAAAAACACTCACCCTCTTGTCCCCACATGTCGTAATAGTCTCTGTCTGGGTTGTTATTGGCTTCTGTCACTGCCCTCTTGGCCGTCCTTTCCACCGACCTTCTGTTCAGCAGCTGTTTCTGCCTCCGCGGCACCACGCCTTTGGCTGCCAGCTGCTCGGCCTTCTGGGCAATACGGCGGAGCTTCTTGGCGTTCGGTTGTTGGAAGGCCAGCACACTGGGTGGGGGGAGGGGGAGGGGTCAACCGATTATGTTAGAGTGGGGTTGTTAGAGGACACAAGAGGCTTGAGATATAAATATTAGATACAGCAACACTATCTATGCTACAGCACATCCTCAGATCCCAGGACACCATTCACTCAACGGTCTCCTGAGCTCCTGTGTGTCTTCTTCACATTCCCATGAAGGAAATACTGGGAGCGCAAGGATGAGATCATCACGGGACAAACACACACTCCTCAACAGACATGTCCACATTAAGATATTCTTTAAAATACATTAAGATAGAGAATACAATCCAACTCCACTATCCAAGTGACTAAACCTCTGTTCAGATTCAAGCCGCAATATTGACGACGCTGTGATGTTTCGCGTTCATTCTGAGATGGGGGGTAATGAGGGGACAATATGATCCCCCTTCTGTACTGTCATCTGAGGCCTTAAGGCAAGGTGAATTCACAGACCGGGACACCAGTATAACGCCGTATGAATCAATATGAATGTACTAAGATGTAAAAACCTGCCATGTGCCAGATAGCTCTATAATCTACCTGCATTTGGCGCTTGGCAGGTGTTTTTTTCACACCCTGTGGACATCACTAAAACATTTCTAGGTACATCCATTTTGTTGAGCTGCGTCCTTATTGGCTGGTCTGGATAGAAATCTTACATGTTGTTTTGTCAGAAAACTGTCTTTGTGCACTTATTTGCACCTGATGTCTGCTGTTAGCCGACACATTTTATTTCTATTAACACCTTGGCATGCACTTTAAGACCCTGACACACCAAGAAGACGGCAAAGAACTAGTGGCGACAAAGGCCGGCTGTGGCGTTGCCTCTTGTCTTGGCCAAAAAGTTGCACTGGACTGTTGTTATGATACGAGAAGACCATTTTCACACCGCTGTTGGTCACCTCTCGTATTATAGGCAGTCTACTAATGGAGAATAATGTCTGATAAAAAGTTGAAAATGGTACTGGCGTTGTCAACCCTTGATCTTTTAGTGGAAAAAGAAAAGAAGAGACGGAGGAGACAAAGAAGGAGAAACCGCACTAATGGAGACTACAGCGGCATGCTCAAGTTTCCTGAACCTGTGTCGAGAGCTGGAGAGAAATGAAACCTCTGGACAGCCAATCAGAGAGATTCCTCTCACAGACCACCTCAACTCGTCGAGTCGAATCGGATGCGAAAAGGCGGGGGCCGGCAGGTAGCGCCAAACCTACGGCGACGACCGCTCATGGACGTTCCAACTAGGACCGACGATCTCCTCGGTTTGTCAGGACCTTTACACTTTACATTACCGGTCACTGTGTTAATTTATGTGACATTCACGTATACCGAACCTCTGCACGAACATCTGAGAGGTGACACAGGCTTTGTTTTGCATGAGAGTATAAACACATTCAAAGAAGCACAAAGATGATGCCACGTGTATACTGACTCTTTAGGTGGTGGAACCAGCGAGTCGTGCTGCAGGATGAGGTCTATCCTCAGAGGACGTGAATCTCGCCCTTTCCTCCTCTTCCCCTCGAGAGGTGCAGCTGTAACCAAGAAGACAAGAAAGATATTTTACATGAAGCATCAGACACACAGATTAACTTTACATCTGTAAACCATTATGAAGCATTTCTGTCTCCTGTACGATTTTATTTAAACACATGCAACCCTAAGAAAGCTGGACTATTTGTTTGTACTTAAACATCTTTCATCTGTACATGTTCAAGAAAAGGATTACTTGCCCTTCTGTTCGGCTTTCTGCGGCGGTCCGACATCCAAAAAGAACAAACTGTCGTCTGGTTTCTCGCACAGCAGACCCCTAAAAACACACAAAGATCACATGAGGTTTATTTAGAGTTCAAACAAACGTCATTCAACGACTCTAGGAGACTCAGGTGATGTCTGCATGTCGCTCATTCTGTTTGTGCCAATGGCCATGATCCATTAATGTTCGATTCACAAGGATGGGAAAGAATGCTAATCTCCACAAAGAGATGCGCTACAGGTCTCTGTATCAGGTCTGATATTGACGTAATTTATCGGACTGATAGCGCTGATAAGGAAAGGTCTTTTGGCTCTTCAAACATTCTCGCTCGGTCTCACTTTGAAGGCGTTCGGACCATGACGGCGTTCAGACGACATTGAACAGCTCCTTCCATCTGATCAAAAGTACAACTTTTAAAACATTTAACATTTAATTTGAAAAACCGTCGTCGTCGCTACTTCCTGTTTGTTTGTGCAGCCAGCACACTGTTCAAACAAAGACTGATATTTTTTTTTGTGACTGGGACTTGTAGTTTGGTGACTACTGAATAGAGACCAGCTGGAGCTGCTAATTACATAAGAGCAGCTCCCTCAGCTGAACCTACGGCAGAACTCGATTGTCTTATCTTACAAGAACTGCTGAACTAAATCCTGGGGAGAAGGAAAAAATTAAATAATAATTAGTATGGGGTTTATTCTACGCTACGGTGTGAGCAGCACATCCTCAGATCCCTGGACACCATTCACTCAACGGTCTCCTGAGCTCCTGTGTGTCTTCTTCACATTCCCATGAAGGAAATACTGGGAGCGCAAGGATGAGATCATCACGGGACAAACACACACTCCTCAACAGACATGTCCACATTAAGATATTCTTTAAAAATACATTAGGTATATTACACCCTTGTTCTCTTATTTTACAAGTACTGATGAACAAAATCCTGGGGAGCGGGAAACATTAAATACAAATTTACTTATGCACAAAAAAAACAATATGCGGACAATATCAGCCGATACTTCCATATCCAGTGACTATCTGTTCCACAAGTGTTTGATAACTGCATCGAGGTATCAACTCAATAAATGTGTATCAGTATCTCTCTACAGATCCATGATAGATCTTAGAAAGATATCGGCATCTGATTTCTTGTTTCTCTGTATCGTTATCGGTTTCAGACCAAACACATGTTATCGGTCGGGCCCTAATCCAAAATAAACACAGCATGCAAGCCCACAAAAAAAAAACATTTGTAACTAAACATGAACATTTATAAAATGTGTTAGAAAGAGGGATGTGTTGGGGGGATAGTCATTTCCTCTGACTCGACATTAAACATTTTGGACTTTATTTATTCTACACGGAGTCGACGGTAACAACGGGACATAAACCGTAAAAATCCACCGGAAGTCCTGAATCAGAGATATTCTCAGGTGTTAAATACTTTGTAATGAAGTTTAACATGAACCACATGAAGTATGACAGTGTTTCTGCTCCACATTAAATAAAAATAAACTCACCCCGTGGTCCTCTCCTGGTGTCTGACGTCCTGTAGAAACTCGTCTACGTCTTGAACGTCGCTGTGTTTGTTCCAGTTCTTCTTCTTATTCTTGTTCACACGTTTTCTCCGATCGCTGATCGAGTTCCCGTCGTCTGAAGTGGACTTTAACTTCATAAAACCCGGCTGCGAGGCCACCACGCGTTTCAGCCTCCTGGCCGCCATGTTGGGAAAATGAGCGAAGGAAGGGAAACACGTTTCTTCTTCTTTGGTGCTGCAGTGACGGCGACGGCGCCACCTGCAGGAAGGACAGGGTACTGACTGTAAATGCTGTCTAATTATAAATACATCATTTATCACGTATAATCCACCTAAAAGAAACATGTTCTTATCTTTAACAAAGTGAGTGTAGTTAACATTTCAAAGAAAAAAATTAATGCGGGCAAAGAATTAAAAGTAGAAGCAGCGATTTTCTCACATGAAAATGTATAATGCTTTATAAAAAACTAACTGTAAATCACATTATCACATGTATACACACACACATCCCCTTACTTCTTTTTGTGCAATAATCAACTTGGTAAAATTCGCCTTTAATAAATCATATTTCTCTCCTGCAGAAAACACATTTCTTACCGAAGTTGCAATATTTACATTTCGGGCTGTGCAATATATAGGCTCTGTATAATTATTTACTTGTCCCTTCAAGCTCCTTTTTCTTACCGTGCAGTAAACATCACCTGCTGTCAATATATTATAAATACAAACTGTCCATCTTCTTATTGCTGATGGCTGCCTGCACTTAAGGTGAAGCATTTCTAATCTCGTTGTAAAATGACAATAAAGGTTTTCTATTCTGTTCTGTAAATAAACAAACGTTTAAGTGTTTCCAACATGTTTAAATAATAAAATAAAAAAAACAGGCTTGATGTGTTTATCACAGACGTGGAAAAAAAAATCATCCGTGTCTGAAGAGTCTGAAGAGTAAAGAAGACAAACACAAAAAGATATGCAAGGCTCTGCTCCGGTACAGAAGTTAAAAAGCTTTTATTCATTCATGGCTCCAGGTGAAGTGAAACATGTGAGGCACACTGATGTCATTTAAAAACGGAACTTTTATCATGAGTTATATAATATTTACAAATGCGATCTATAAGCGATTAGAAAAACGTTTTTTGTAATTAACAGCATTTGTATCTGCAGACTAAAAGAAAACATCACAGTAAACATGTACAGGATGATTGAAAGTAGGCTGCAGAAAATTCACATCAAATACATTTGAATTAAGAAATGAAATGGAGATGGGGGGGGGGGGGTGAAGTCTTTGTAGAGATTTTAAACTGTTAAAGTTTTTCATTGTATTTTATATATTATAATTGAATGAGCTCACTCACACCAGGTGAATTCACTTACCTGTGAATTTAGATCTGTGTTGGTGACATTTGTCCATTTTATTAAAAATTAAAAGTACACACAAGTGTCTTTCTGTGTTTTATCTCCCCAGAGACCAAACACTATATTCGTCCTAAATAAACCTAAAAGTATTTTGTTATTTGTGTATCGTGCAGCATGCCTGTGACATGTTTGTCCAGATGCATCATGGGAAACGTGTCTCCTGTTGCTCTCATGTTTTTTTTCTTCGTTTTTTTTCCTCCCTTCATTTTATTGCGAGAACAACGCTTTAGAGACTCAACAATAAAGTCCCATTTTCAAGCTCGGATCGTCCACTGAGTTATCAAAGGTGGGTATCAGTATTTTAATAAAGCTTCAATCTATCATTTGGTGTTAGGTTAGTTCCTGGATGGATGTTTTTAAAGCGTTTATTCGGTGAAAAAGAAAAACGCAGAGCAGTCGAGCTATTCTCTGCTCTCTCGGGGAGTCGGGGACCGAACAGGCGTTTTGACGATCCAGTTGAATTTGACTCGGAAATGCGCCTAAAGTGAGGGGTCATCTGACAAAAAATTGTTCACCAATCGATCCCTTAACGTTTCTAGTTTCATCCTAAAAAAGTATTTTCACCTCTCACGCCGCGGTTTTTACACACTTTCGACGTTTTTTATCGTCACCTTCGTCGTTTTCTACAACGATTTTCCTTCCCGTTTACATTCTCTTAGCCAGCCGTTAGACATCATGAGAAGTGCGCTTGTTTTAAGACACCGGGCAGCAGGGGCGGGCGGTGTCGCTTGGTTTCAGCCGAAATAGCTCATTCTGAATAAAAAATCTAGGGTTGTTCGCAACCGGGGCGTACACTGTGAAGAAACGAACGAATCGTAGCTCAATGCGCAAGGGGCGGGGTTTGCCCGGTAGAAATCGTGCTGTGATTGGTCGAGAGGTTAATAATATCCCGCCTTAGCCACTCATAAAGAGAGTGTGATTGGTTTACGTAGTAAAGAGCTCTGCTATGATTCGCTGGCCTTGCCGTCTTTTTTGTTTTTACTCAGGTTATTGCATAAACTGCCTTGGATACATTCAGAAAATAAAAATAAAATCCGGCTTCTGATGTTAATTGTAAATGTAAATAACACATCCAGAGTTACCAAGGTGAGTCAACGTCATAGATTATATTTAAATCCATCTGTATATTTTTTTTATCTTTATTCTTCACCTTTGCATTCAGCAGATAAACTATTGCACACGTCTCTCAAATTATTTCACTTGAGCAAACTTTGTTCTGTGTCCTCAGGTGATCTTAAGTAGCCATGGCTCGTACCAAGCAGACTGCCCGTAAGTCCACTGGAGGCAAAGCCCCACGTAAACAGCTGGCCACAAAGGCTGCTCGTAAGAGCGCCCCGTCCACTGGTGGAGTCAAGAAGCCTCATCGTTACAGGTGAGACAAGGGGAGACTGCTCAGAGGACCTGTGGTGTGTGGGATTAAAAGTTCTGATAGATGAGAGGGGGCTAAACCATGGAGTGACTGAAAAAGAAGTGATAACATTTTAAAATGAATTCTAAAAATCCAATCTTTCATCCTTTCTATGCTCTTCCTCTCAAGGCCTGGTACCGTGGCTCTGCGTGAGATCCGTCGTTATCAGAAGTCCACTGAGCTGCTGATCCGCAAGCTGCCCTTCCAGCGCCTGGTGAGAGAAATCGCCCAGGATTTCAAGACTGATCTGCGTTTCCAGAGCGCAGCCATCGGAGCTCTGCAGGTCTGCAGCGCTCACTATTAAACATCTTTTATTTAATATCATATTTTATTATTCTTACTAATAAGTCTTTTTGACTCTGCAGGAGGCCAGCGAGGCCTACCTGGTCGGCCTGTTTGAGGACACCAACCTGTGCGCCATCCACGCCAAGCGCGTCACCATCATGCCTAAAGACATCCAGCTGGCACGTCGTATCCGCGGGGAGCGTGCTTAAAACATTTTTTAAATTTGTTGTATGCTATTCTCTTGTCTGTCCAGCACTCTTTACTTCCTCTATACTTAGTTAGTAGTTTGGGTTGAGGTTCTATATCTATCATCTGATCGTGATAACCGTAAATTGTGTGATCATGTCCACTTTGGTGCTACTAGAAGCGAAGTTTCCTTAGAAATATCATATCAGTCACACTCCTCACTCTCTAGCTCAGAGGGGACGCCTTCTCTTCACGAGGAGGTTGTCTGTGCAAGTTAAGAAAGATGGTGCGTGAGATGAATTTGACATAGGACACAGCCTTTAGGTTGAGACATTTCCACCTTATGTGAGACGTATACATCGATTAAACTGATTAAACAGTCTTGTTCTATTTTTTCAAATAGATATTTGTTGTAAAAGTAGTGGTTATTTTTTTTAATTATTATCACAATAATGGTGTATTTCTACTGTTACTGTTTAATGTGTCCAAAATCTAAAGTTTGATTCTGGTTGTCAGGAAGAAACGTCATCGTGCTTTGATGACTCTGCAGTTTTTGTCTGACTTTACGCGGCGTATATGTAGCAGACCTATGTTGAACATACTTTGATTTCCAGCCACGTAACTTTGTCAAGGTCACGTTTGACTTTTCGTTCCTCTCTCAGGTTGATATGACCGCTTTTGTTTTCTACTGTGTGTTTTGGTTTTGTTTTCAGGCATTTTTTTTTAAAAAGCTAAATATTTGTACTCCTGAATTCACAGACAAAAATAATAAATGGATCCTCGTGGTTGAATAAAGCTGTACGAGTGGATGTCTGAATAATAATTTATTATTATTTATCAGGGAAAATACATGTAGACATTGTTACATTAAAGTGCCACTGATGCCATGGCTCGTACACAGACGTGATGAAATAACACGACACAACAACACTGTGAAATACACATAAAAACAAACTGCTGCAGACTGTGGCCGTCATTTCTGATGGACATAATTTGTCCATTTTGTTCGTTAAATTGTCAGTGAGTTATTTTATGGTTTAGTCCTGAAGACTGTCCCGTTGTTGTGAATTTGTTGTTTTGTTAGTTCTTCCTTTTACCATGAAAAGGATGAAACTTAGCTGTTGTTCTAATTCCAGTGTTATGCCGAGAGTTTCATGTGTTTGAAAACAGTAGGCCATAAATCTTATTTCTGGGGTCAGATCTGCGACGACAAAGTTGGTGAAGTTTATACTTAATAATTGTAAAGTGTCCATATTGTTCTGTATACTCGGAAGAAGACTCATTTTCATAAGCCAGCGTAATTATTACCTGCAGACAGTGTTTGACTCTGACTGTAGAGGAACTTTAAGGGTGAAAACACAGCAGTGTGTAGAAATTGTGTCTGCAATATGTTGAATTGTCCTGCAAGGTGTGTGCAATCCTCGTCAGCCGGCAGGTGTGCATTTCTCAGCATATTACATAGATGCGTAATGCTAATAGGCCAATATTTATTAATGTGCCTAACTTAATCAATAAATAAATAAATAGTTAAACTCTAAGACACAGTCAGAGATCTGACACAAGTTTTCAATTATGTTTTCCTCCAAGTTAATCACGTGTAGGAAAACTTTCCACTTGTAATTCTGATTATTATAGCGCTTTTAAAAACTCATTAAACAGTTTACACGTTTAGAAAATAAAAGATCGAATAACTTTTCCGATGCCTCGTAACTTTCTGCCTGAGAGTAAATAAAAGTGGTAATAAGTGCGGAACACGCGGAAGCATTAACAGGTGTTGTTAGGCATTAACTGATTCATCTATTTATGTCTCTGTTGAGTTAATTCACCTTTGTTTGTTAAACTGAGAAAAGAAGTGACCACGGATGTGTTGTGGTCGTACTGTTGCATTGTGGGACTCATGATTGACGCGGCCGCCATTTTCCCGCTGGACGCTGCTTCCCATTGTGGAAACGAAGAAGAAAATAGAGACAAGCGAAACATTTCTCACCACTTCTACTCGCTTTCCCCCCACAGGTAAGCCTCATAAAACATGCCCCTGTGTCTATGTGTCAACTTTGTATTTTTAAGTTTTTGTTTTGATGGTTTGTCGCGTCTTTTAAAGGAGATAAACCTTGATTTTTGCCGTGTATTACAATAACAAACAGTCGAAACGACGGTGAAACGCAGCCGTTACTGCAGTCGTTCAGATGAGGGGGAAATTCTGTTTCAAATTATGCGCCGGTTCAGCTCGGTGCTGCTCAGCGGTGAGAGCCCGTTCAGCTCCCCTAGTCCTCTCTGTCGGTTCGCTGAAATGTCTTCTGTCTTGTTGTGTCCTTTCCCGATACACTGGTATTGCGGTTATTTGTAAAATTTGAGTTGTTTACGTGCTCCTCCTTTGCTCGTCTGCCCCGGGTCTTTATCCCGTTTGCGCATCAACCCGCCGCCATCATCAGAGCGGCGAAGGCGGGCCTAGCAACAGTAGAATGCAGCTGCAGAGCCCGCCCACTTTGAAAAACTCTGCATGCTGATTCGTTCAAACGTTGCATTTTGTGTGACGTGTTTTTCTCACAGCCAATAGTCTCGTCGTTATCCTTTGATCGATGTTTTGTCTGTCTGAGTGTGATAGGGAATATCTTGTATGTTTACATGCCCAGAAAGTTTACTTTTCCAAGTTTCATGTTCAGATTTAATACTTCACGACATAATTAATACTTGAATAAAAACACACTGCCTCTGTAGGCAATGTTAATAATCTTTATTCAAGCAGTGTCTTATCAAGAAGAATGTAGTTAAATTGTATAATGTACATGCATTCACGATCACATTTCTGAGTAATAAGGTGCCAAAAAGAAATCAGAAAATGTCTTGAAAGTAGAACTCTTGTCCATGAAATATGCTGTGAAGATGCATTTCCAATTTGAATTTAAATTCTTTATTCTTCTTTCTTTCCCCCTATCTTTTTCAGGTAATCTTTAGTAGCCATGGCTCGTACCAAGCAGACTGCCCGTAAGTCCACTGGAGGCAAAGCCCCACGTAAACAGCTGGCCACAAAGGCTGCTCGTAAGAGCGCCCCGTCCACTGGTGGAGTCAAGAAGCCTCATCGTTACAGGTGAGACAAGCAAATACAGTTCATCACATTATCTCAATCACTAGATTTTTAGTTCTCACTTAATAAGCAGTACGTTTCTTGCTTTGTGTACTTAAGCCAATTTAAATGTTGATGATTCAGAAAAGACATCATATACACATTAACTTACATTTCTTTGTGTATTGTGAAGGCCTGGTACCGTGGCTCTGCGTGAGATCCGTCGTTATCAGAAGTCCACTGAGCTGCTGATCCGCAAGCTGCCCTTCCAGCGCCTGGTGAGAGAAATTGCCCAGGATTTCAAGACTGATCTGCGTTTCCAGAGTGCAGCTATCGGAGCTCTGCAGGTCTGTATTAATACACTTTACAAATTATGAGCTTATCTATTAATCTATTAATCAAGACATCAAGTCTATAAAGTGTCGCAACTAATAATTATTCCCTCTATATAGAAATCGAAGCAAAATGCATTTATGCTCTACTGATGGCTGTTACATTTCCTGTGTTCCCCCTCTGCAGGAGGCCAGCGAAGCCTACCTGGTGGGTCTCTTTGAGGACACCAATCTGTGTGCCATCCACGCCAAACGTGTCACCATTATGCCCAAAGATATCCAGCTGGCACGTCGTATCCGTGGAGAACGGGCCTAGACGCTCTCTCCTCTTTATCTTTCCCTTTTCACCCCTTCATGCCCCCTCACCCTTATCCCCCCTCCCTCTCTCCCGCCCTGTGTTAGTAGTGTGTAGAGGGAAACTGATTATATTATGGATAAAGTGTATAGTCGTGTTTTCTTAGTGCTCTCGGCAGCAGACTTCTAGGGTACTCTCTTTTTGTGCATGAACCAAAGCTTTGGTGATGAGATCTTCTCAAGCATTTCTCATACTCTGTTTCTAATCAGAGTCTGTGCTGTTGAGGTGGATTTCTGGATGGTCAGAAAGTCTAGTGGATTAGAACAAAGCGAACGCCTGGAGGGGACAGTCGGGAGGAGAGGAAGGGTTTTTATCTGCTGGGAGGCTCTAGTCTCTTTCTGCAGCAGGGTGCTAGAAGAACTTCTCTGATCCTCTTCTCCTGCTCTCTAACCTCTGCCTGCCTCGCCCAGAAATGAGGGTGCATGAGTGTGGGCTCTGATCACCACAGTCAATTGTATACAATCCATCAGCATCTTTGGATTTGCTTTATGATTACCATATTGATCTTTGCTGTAATTTGTCATGTTAGTGTTTTTTCCTTTCAGATACGTCTTACACAAGATGTTTTTTTTTTTTTCACTTCAATCTATTTGTGGCTGACATGGAGATGGGGGGATGAATGGGATTAAAACAACCGCAGAGAACAAAGAAAAACAGACTTCAAGAGATTTTTCTACTGATATGCAAAGCCACTGACTCGTTTGTTTCGCACCAAAGTTTGATCCTCTCGTCGACACTCTTTCCAAACCGACACAAGAGTTTAACCTCGTCTGAGTGTTTTTTTTCTGGTGTTAAAATTGATCTCCTCTAATAATTAAGCCCAAGAGTTTGAGTACAGTGTTGGATAAACTTTTTTAGCCGTGTCTCATTTTATAATGACAGACCTTTTTATGACAAAGGTTCATTTAGGTTTGTAATGATCTCTAAAAACCAAAAAGTGTGCAATTTTTTAAAAACATAATAACTGATTAAAATGTGAAAAACTATTGTAAATGAGTGTGACATGACTCATCGTACTGGTCATGTTTTCTGCATACGTCCCCCCTTTGCTTCTGTTTTTTTCTCCCCTCCAGATCTGTTGATCGTCTGTATACCGTCTCTCAGGTTGACTCTTCACCTTTATCACTTAATTTTTATTTTTTTGCTCAGTTTGATTTTCTTTTTATTTGAAATGTTGAGGATAATGTTTCAATCAAACACTGTTTGTAATTTCCAGATTTGTCATATAAGGTGGTAATAAATGGATGTTACACACACTACTGTTTCTGTGGTTCCTCTTTTTTTGGCTCTTTTTATTGAAAGGACAGCTGAAGACGGACGGGAAATGTTGGGAGGAGAAACTGGGGCAGACATGCATCAAAGAGTCACAACCAAATGTGGGACTGATGGGCTGAGGCTTGTAGCCCCTGTTAATGGGGTGGCTGCTTCACCAACTGATCCTGGAACGTTTCTTACCATTGACCCTTGACCTTATCCTTTTGCCTCACAAAGCAGGACAGAACGGGGTTCCTGCCGAAGACCAAACTAGAGTCAGGGATCCATAAATTCCTAGACTTTGGAAAGTATAATTGTTATTAGCAGACTGTCTTGTTTTGTACAGTGTGTATGATAATTCATATCGATGACGTGCTGTAACTTATAGCATTTATTTGCAGACGTGTACACACCTATTGTACAAACAAGAGAGTGGCTAAGCAGGAAGGCGACATTCAAACAACTGACCTCAGCTGAATATACTGTGGACCAATCACAACCAGTCTTACTCAGCAACCAATAGGATTGTAGGTTATTAACTCATAACTTAAACAGTGGCTGTGTCTGAAATCACTCCCTACTCACTATATAGTGGACATGTTATTTTGGACACCCCACGATGCCCCACCAGCCAATCAGGATCTTGTTGACATGCACTAATGGAGTGAGGGGGCTGCCCACAGTCAGCGCTCCTGGGCTGGTGGGGGGGATTATGTGCCTTGCTCAATGGCACCTTGGCATCGCTCAGTGAACTGAACCGGCACCTCCCCAGCTACCAGACCAATTTTCCAGACGTGGACCGCACCAGGACTTGAGCTGGTGACTCTCCGGTTCTCAACCCAAGACCCTGCAGACTGAGCTACTGCCACCCCCAATGTCAATAAATTACATATTCCAAGTTATCATTGGCTGGACCGGATTGAGTTTTTGTAATTAGTTACTGTGTGATTCTCATGGATTTGCTCTATTGAAGTGAGATAAACGAGAGAGTTGGTTTGGTGTTAATGCTACGGGGATCATATCCAAAGCGACCCTGCTCATCATCTTGTCCTTTCTTTAATCCTTGGTCATACCTGAGCTCAAGTTTCATATTTTTAGTGTCAAACATCTGCATAGAGCGACACCGTGTGGCTGTCATGGTGAACTACAACGGTCCATGACAAATACGTAGTCGCAAAGTTTGATATTTTCAGGAGTGAATATGTGAAAACAGCTCTAGAAATAATTGTAAGAAGATACACTTGTATGTCTAAATTTACATTTAAGACATTGGTACAAACTGCACCTGTGGAAAGTGTTTTCAGTGAAGAGCTAGTGCAGAAGTTAAAAAGAAGAGAAGAGATCTTTCGAAGTGTCTGGGTTAGCTATTTAGAATTGTTCCTGTGTGATGTTGTGGTCCTAAGTCACCACTAAGGGGGACTTCCCCATAAACACAAAGCATCTCTCATTGTTTTCTTATAGCCTTCTATCTGCACTCTACTCTTCATGTCTCCACCCATCAGCCATGATAAACATCTTGTTTTTCTCTCCAGGGGGAGCTGGAAGACTCGGTGAAGCAGGCGCACACCAGGAATGACAGTCAGGACAAGAAAGAGAGTAGAGAAGCTGCAACCAAGAGGAGCTCTGCATCGATGGCCCCAGAGCACAAAGCTTTTTCAGAAAAGAGACTGTAGTAAATGGACTGAATTAAAGAGCACTTTTCTAGTCTTCAGAGCACCGCACATATCAGAGGTGGGAAGTTAAAATCAGCAATTCTGGCTGTTAGCTCTTCTCCGTTTTGTACTTTCAATGATCAATTTGGACGTCTTCTTTTTGAGTGCTCAGAAGATTAAGAATGGGAGATGGAGATGTTGCTGCTAAGTTCAGTTCCACAGTCAACCCGCACCATCCATACATTTACAAACAAAGGGATGGGGTATGTCAGAGAAAAACACACATGTCAGTACTTGACTGAGATGTGCGCTGGCTCGCTGGCTCCCTCGCGTGGCCCTTTTAGGTAATGACACACATGGGAACATGCTTGAAAAGCACAGTTCACAAGTATATAAACTCTCTGTGATTAGACAATAGAACAAGAAACACAATAAAGAAAATATACAAAAAATAAAGAGCGACAACAGGAGCGCTTCTGGTTTACCTCAAACCACCGGGGCTCATGGGGGGGAATAGTTCACCTCAAAAGGGGAGGAAAACTTAAGAGTGGGTGACACCTTGAAGAAGGCACAAGCCGATATGTGTTGGCGTATTTTAAATGTTTCTAGCCTGATGTATTTCAATCAGGAGAGGCGAGTAAATAAATCATAGATAAGAGGGAGATAGGGTGATTGAAGATGTCGCCAAGATCTTTCAAGTTCTTTCCCTGGAGCTTCATTAAAAGCCTTTTATACTTGACAAACCATCCTGAGCAAACTGTCTGTGCCCCCCTCTGAATATGTCAGTGCCACAGATGGGACACCCCAATCAAAATAGTCTGGACCGGCCCTCGCTTCTACAGGTGTTAAGAATTATCTGGAGCAACTTTCAGCTGCTGACATTTTTTATTCAGCTGGTTAATCTGCAACACTACAGAGGTTATAAGCTGGCTTCTGGCTTTGATTGGGGGCCTGCTGAATTCAAAGAAATGGCTCAATCAGAATTGAATATAGCACTTTGTGTAAAATGAAAACTATGAGTGTCATTGCCATGGAGATGTTGACCAATCAGCAACACCTCCTAGCTGCAGCTAACCAACCTGTGAACACATGAGATCAAATTTAAACCTGAACCTCATGTGCTGGATCAAAACTGAAAGCATGCACATTGAGTGTGTGCATTTCCCTCTGCAAGATAGAATCTGTAACACGTAAGAAGCCGAATCTTCACTGAGTTGTCATGAAGCATTTCAAGCCCAACTTTGAAAGTTTTACTCTGATCATGTGCGAGCTGAAAACAGAGACTGTGGGTCATGAGAGAATAAATAGAAACAATTGCGGCTCTTCAGAGAACACGCAGTCTATTCAGTGTTCAGCTGTGTACAGAGTTGGGTTAACCACATGCAGACCTGAGTGGAGGGGAGGGTGAAAAAGGTGCTGATGAGTTTTACATGAATATGGAAAGTGCTTCCTTTTAAAGCTAGCGTGCACATGCGACAGAAGAAGGCAACGGTGGCAGTCAAACGACAAGTTACATGACAGCAAAATCATCCGGATTACGCCAGAAATCTTCATGAGGATGTATTCATGAGCAGCGTGACAGCTTCCTTTTTTAGCCCCGTTGGTCTGTTGAGCTCTGAGGCAACAGTTGCATGGTACAGAAAGGAAAGAGTTCTCGAGAGAAAAGATTGCAACATGACGAGAGATGTGCCGATAGTGTGAATGAGAAAAGACGCATGACGGCCCAACACATGTGAGTATCAAACTGGCTCAGTACAGTCAATGTACTAAAAGTCTGAATTTATTATGATCCCTTAATGATAACTAAAAATGAATTGTCCAAAAAGCTTCAACTCGTTATGACCATGCATGCATATGTTTGTGTGCAGGGCGGTTCACAGGTCATTGAACGGCACCACAGCCATCCCATGGAGGAGGAGCAGGAGGAGGCTGTCCCTGCTGGAGCAGCTCAGGGGGTGTCAGGACGCCTGGTGCCCCGGGGCCCCCTGGGATAGAGAGGGGGCCCACCATGCGCTCTGTGGAACACCTGCTGGGGTGAGCTGTCCTCCTCCTTACTACAAAATACTAATTCTTTTGATTTTATCCACAATTCAACTCAAAATACTGGCATGTTCAAACATTTGAAATGCACATAGTTGGCGTAGTGCAAACCTTCAGTAATGAATTTTTCAGCGTTTTTCTCATTGGAAAAGCTGAAGCCGTCATGCTGGTTGCATCATAATCCACAAGCAATGATCCCCACATCGTGCCTGAAACATTACTGCAATATGATCGTGACAAAAATCCCAAATCCATGTCGTCCCATGAATCTAATCAGCTGATCCTACTGGACTAGTGGTCTCGGACTTTATCATCTTTCTAGCTCTGGGCAGCGGCGATTCTAGAGTCTGTTGGGGCCCCAGGCAAGAAATAATTCTTCCTGTTTCTCTCTCCTGAAGACAGACAATCCCTCTTCCTCTTTTTTCTTTGACTTTCATTGACAAACGAGGTTGAGTCCTGTCAGATGGGGCCCCCTTAGGGAGGTTTCCGACTGTCATTGCAAAATTTGCACATTTTTGGGCAACTGCTATGGTTCGAAGTTTGTGAGCCCTCAGGAGCCCCCTATTGGTCTGGGGCCCAAAGCAGACAAGCAGCCCCTCTGCCTCTGGGTGATCAATAATGTCCTCTCCACCGTGTTAACTGGCATTCATATATTTCCCTCTCTGTTATTTTTTCTTTCTCACTTTCCTTTTTAAATCAGAGGATGTGTTGTTGTTTTTTGTGCTCATCCTGGCCGTCACTCCTCTCACCGTCCCCGTCTCTCTGCATTCTGTGATCCTTTCATTAGTTTTTACCCACGTTTCTTTCATCCTGTGAAGTTGTTCAGTTTCCTGCTTACTGTTTGAAGGTGATAAATGATGCTTTGTGTTGTCAGCTGTGCTTCCTTACTGTCCTTTGTGACTCACTTCATCTGGTTAATGGTAAATGGACTTGAGCTTGTTTATTTATTTATTATTGTTCTGACTACTCAAAGCGCATTCACACCGCAGGTCACACCTCCACATTCACACACTGATGGTAGAGGCTGCTGAGTAAAGAGTCCATCAGTATTAACTAATCCCATTCATACACATTCATACACCGCCGATGAAGCAGTGGGAGCAAGTGGGGTTAAGTGTCTTGCCCAAGGACACATCGGACATGTGGCTGCAGGAGCTGGGGATCAAACCGACTCTTCCAACTCAGTCACAGCCGCCCCACTGAGCCACAGCCACTCCCCAAGAAGACAATCAAACATACTTCAGGGATGTGTGTTTGCTTCATTTAGTGTTCAGTCTACATAAGGATATTTTTCTAAAGAATCATTGACATGCAAGCCTGACGCCTCTGTGGCAAAAAAAAAAAAAACAAGTTCCCTTTTTTATTGACCTCTGATAACACAACAAACACTTCTTTTGGCGCTGAATGCAGAAGTAGCGGTAGGTTAAAGCATGAGCAGAGCGGGGAAATGACATGAACTGGACATGAACTGGACACAACTGCTGCAAGGACAGAATGTGAGTACGTCAGAAAATACTTTTTTACAGTTGTGTGAAGGACAGCGGTGCAAATACAAAACTCTGGAGCAGCCAAGCGCGGCCCTGTGAGTATTCAGTGACAGGAGACGGTATCAGGGTTTGTTTGTTTTTTACAGCAGAAGAGATCAGAAGAGCTTTAAGGCGTGAAACTCTGCACCTCATGGCATTTGTCGGCCTGCTGATTGTTTTATGTCTCCGCTGATCTGCTGCTTGTCTCTGTGCATCTGAGTGTATATGTGTGTGTTAAAAGTTTGGAGACCTACTGTGAACCTGTCTCTATTTCTGCGCACACAAAGCATGAAAGCCACATCCTGTGTGTGTATTAGTGTGTTCTCAGGATTGCATGTGCTTTTGTTTTACCCAAGTTCATTCTGTCTCAACCAACTGCTTTTCTGTTTGAGCCGCTTCCAAGAAGGCGAAAGAATCCGACCTACAGGATCTTACGAGTTAGACATTTACAACAAGAAGCAGAATCTTTGCAGAAATGTAGAGCAGCAAACACTGATGATCATGTTGACTTTTATTTGTATCTTTCTAAAGTCTTAAAGGCAGGATTGGTAATTTCCTCCAGATCCACTTTTTTTAAGATTTTGGTTAAAATTGTCTTTAGGTCCTGACAGAAATTAATAACTCATGTTCTCTGAAAAGGGAACAAAGAAAATATGTCATCTGTAGCAGTTGTAAGCCTGTAAAAACTTCCACCAATGTCTGCAACGAGATACCAATCTGACGAACCAATCAGACGCCTCCCTGTCTCCCTGCTAGTTGTCTACCCCTTGCGTGCTCTAGCCCACACTCAAAGCATGAGCTGAGGTCCGCTTCTGGACCAACGGTGCTCGTGCATGTAAGTGAGGGAGCACAGAGGGGAGGGGGAAGTGCAGACGGAGCATTGAGGGAATGCTACTTTCAATATCATGCTAGTTTTAGAAAATTACCAACCCTGCCTTTAAGTTGGCGTGGGTACATGTTGTTTTTTATTATTTATTAATGAGGGTTCAGTGTGCAATGACATCGATCATTTATAAGACGTCAATAAAACTTCACTTAACAAAGGACAGTAAGGAAGCACAGCTGACGACACAAAGTGCATTAACTACATAATAAAATGTGTTTAACGCTGTAGGAAACAATACGATTAAATATTAATGGATATGTGTATAATCGGTTGCATGGAGGCCTTGCTGGAGCTGATCCCAGCTGTCATTGGGCGAGAGGCGGGGTTGGACTGTTCACCAGCCAATCACAGGGCTCACATATAGAGACAGACAACCAGACACACTCACATTCACACCTACGGACAATTTAGAGTCAGCAGTTAACCTAAGGAGCATGTCTTTGGACTGTGGGAGGAAAATGGAGTACCCGAGAGAACCCACACATGCACGGGGAGAACAACGTGCATGTGGAACCTCCTCGCTGTGAGGTGACCGTGCTAACCACTCCACCACCGTGCAGTGCCACACTGCATGATATAAGGGACAATATGATACACAATAGCTGCATTATAAAGTGACAAAGATTGATATGAAGGGGGATCAAGACTTAGCTGTCTCAAAGCCATCTTTGATGCAATGGGTGTTTCAGCTTTTACTTTATAACATTAAGAAAATAAATGAGATAAATAGTCTTGATGAAATACACACACAAACAGGATCCTGTGGACATGCACTGATGGAGAGATGTCAGATTGAGGGGGCTGCACATGAAAGAGTAATTGGAGCAGTTGGGGGTTCGGTGCCTTGTGTAAGGGTCCAGCTACCAGATCCCTTTCCACACTTGATCCGCACCGGGACTTGAACCTGCGACCGTCCTGTTCCATAACCAAAGTCCATACAGGCTGAGCTACTGCCACTGGTTCTCAGCCTGTGTGAGTCCAAAGTCATTTCAGTTTTATGAGTGGGCAAACAACCCTTCAGCTTTTATAAACTGTGGAAAATTTACAGTTTCTGACTTTTAGTTTTCTCTGTGACCTGTCAGCATGCTTGAATTTGTTTAACAATGTTTCCAGTCTTGTCATAGAAACCATGACATAGTGTGCTTTCTGCACCACAATAAGTTGGAATCCTTGAGTGTGCATTCAAGAGAAAACGTTTTCCTGCTCGACGGGTTTCTGTAACACTTGAAAAATGAGTCACTGTGTCTCCCTCCAGAGTTTCCTGGTTGTGCGGGACTCTGCGGCGTCTCAGGCCAGCCTGCTGTGTGTGTCTGCGGGCGGAGAGGATGAAGTAGTTACTGATTATAGCATCGAAAGCAAAGGAGCAGGTAATTGCATGCCAACACCTATTTCTTTCTCTATCTTTTTTTCATGCGTGTGTGTGTGTCTATGTAGGCGTCTGAGTCAGTCACTGTGTCACTTTTAGTGGTTACTGTATGAGTCATTGCTCTCTCTCTCTCGCACACCAGACTACAATAACTCATTTAAGTCATAAACTTTTTGGTGTTTAACTTGAACATGGCAACAACAGAAACCTATTTAAGTCTGTCCAGGTGGGAGCAGGTAGTCTGGCACTTACCTTCTCAAATGCTCTCAAAATGCTAATTCTGCTTCCTTTGATTGTGAAATAACTTTAAGCAACACTTTGCAGATTTTTACTTCACTTCAGGTTCATGTATTGCAGATTAAATCATTATCTAGGTGCCAGAAAGAAACAAAGAACTAATACATCAGGACTGCAGCCTCTGCACAAACTCACCGCTAAGCCATCAGGCGCCCCCAAACAAGTCTATCAGGAAACACAATCAAAATCAAGATTATCACCAAGAAGGATTACACTAGAGCTTGACCGATAAATCTGCAAGCTGATAATATCGGCCGATATTAACATATCATGTGACTAGCGTATCAGCTAATTTTACCTCTGATATGCTGATATAACTAGGTTAATAACCAAGTAATTTAAGTTTATTTTTTATTTGTATTTAGTTTTTTATTCATAATTGTTAATTTCTAATTTAAAGGCAGGGTCAGTAATTTCCTCGAGATCCATGTTTTAAGATTTTGGTTGAAATTGTTTTTAGTTCCTGAAAGAAATTAATAACTCATGCGCTCTAAAAAAGGAACAATGAAAATCCGTCATCTGTATCAGTTGTAAGCCTGTAAAAACTTTAACCAATGTCTGCCACGAGGTACCAATCTGACGAACCAATCAGACGCCTCCCTGTCTCCCTGCTCGTTCTCTACCTCTTGCGTGCTCTAGCCCACACTCAAAGTGCATAACAGCTGACAGAGTTTATACTGTGAGTTTACTTACTGCTGAATGAGACATGAGACGACGTAGTTTCTACACAATGCAAGAGATGAGCTAAGGTCCACTTCTGGACCAACGGCGCTCGTGCATGTAAGTGAGGGGCGGGCTTTAGCCCTCTAAGCACAGAGGGGAGGGGGTGGGTGTAGACGGAGCACTGAGGGAATGCCACTTTCAAAATGATGCTAGTTTTTTTTAAATGACCAACCCTGCCTTTAAGTTTTTGATAACAGCATTAGAGGGATCACCGCAATAAATGTGTGTGTATATCTATATCTATCTATCTATAAAGATTGAAGATAGATCCAAGAAAGATATCGGCCGATAAATCGATATTTGCACGGACACAGTTAGTAAAAATGTCCTCCAGAGAGCTTTGTACTACGTCTCTCTTCAGTTTGTACTTTTATTTAGTCAGTCTTTTTACAACCTCTGGACTTCTGAAGTACAAAAAGTGTGAACTGTAGCAACCTCAGCTGACGTCACCAGAGACCCTTCAGACCAGAGGAAACATGCTCAGCATCAGTAACCGCACAGCATCAGGAAATAAAAGTCTAAAGGCTAGTGAAGCTGGTGTGAAAATAAACTAGATGACACAGTCACACTTCTCTTATTTAGAAGTCCCCTTTGAATCTTCCTGGTTGATGCTGTAGTTTCCAGGAGAGTATTTTCTGACACATCTTGACAGTAACCCCCCCCCCCCCCCTCTGTCAGTGTTTCAGCTGTCTGAGTCTCGTCTCTGTTTCGCTGACCTCGCTCAGCTCGTGCTCTTCTACTCTCTGACCAGGTAAGGACCCGATGTATCTCTGATGCAGATATTTAACATAAAGCTACATTTTAAATATGTTAGCAGTTTATTCTTGTGGATCTCAAGTATATAAACTATTGTAAGAAAGAAGAATGTAGGAGCTGCATTTAAATGCATTTTACTTGCATTGTTTGTTCATTTTTTCTGCATTGAATGTGTTATACATTGTTAGTGCTCAGCCTCCGCAGGGGGTGAGGCGCAGGCCTGTAAGTTAGTGTGCAGACAGCAGACAGGTTACAGCCAAGCGGCAACTTCTAGTGTTGAGAAATGAAGCCAACGCGAAGTGCAAAATCCTGCAGTTCCTCAAGTGTCCACTAGAGGCTGTCAGCAGGGCCTCAGGTGTGTGACGGGTGACGTCACTCAGACTTTGTCCATTAATATTTACAGTCTATGGTCACCATCATTGACCACAGGCTCAGGGCATTCAAGCCACTACACACATTTATTTGCATTAGATCTACAAGCAGCTTTAAACATCCCAATGTCACTGGATTTATTTTTTGGATCTAGTCTGCGTGCGTGATGAACTGTTCTGGAGCTTTTGCAGAGGTTAGAGGACAAACCTACACTTCAAAAATGATGGAAAAAGTGATGAAACGTTAAAATAAAGAAAAGTGGGAAATGACAACAAGCTGCCCTCCAGTGTCGAGTATGTACAGGAAGAGCAAACTAGTAAACTTTGGTTAACAGCTTCAACACAAGTGTTTTCCCAGTGCTCACCGTGTTTAACTCTGTTCACACATTTTGGTTTTTGTGGTCTGGTTTTAGGGAAACCTAACCAGTTCATGTTTGAGCTCTTTTAGAGCAAACGTCTGCTGCGTGTTTATTTGATTTTTTTTTATCAGGGATGTGTTGCTTGTTTGTCTTTCCATTCCTCGTTGGCTCTACAGCGTTTCTGACAAGAACAAAGATCGTCTCTCTGAGCTTCAACCAGGTGAGTTTTATTTTTCAATCTGTCGACTTTCTTTTTCATATCAGAACCAAAGAGAGAGATATTTGTCAGGAGCTTCACTTGTTTAACACTAACTCTCTGATGCAGAAACTTGGCTTCACACACCAGTTGAGCAACACACTGATGAAATGTCCGACAGGGAGCCAGGCAAAGTGATGTGCTCCATACAGGTAAGCTGTGTGTGTGTGTGTGTGTGTGTGTGTGTGTGTGTGTGTGTGTGTGTGTGTGTGTGTGTGTGTGTGTGTGTGTATGTGTGTGTGCGGGCGAGAAGACTGAGAAACAACAACTTGTTTGTTTCACTGTAAACAGATGAAGTGTCAATGTTCAAAAAGAAGATAAGCCTCAGCCTTAGAGAGAGGGTGAGGAGCTCGGAGTAGAGCCGCTGCTCCTTTGCATCGAAAGCAGCCAGTTGAGGTGGTTTGGGCACCTGTTAAAGGGCCCATATTATGCTTTTTCTGGTTTTATATGCTCTTTAGTGTGTTTTCCAAGTGTCCTGTGCATGTTTAGGCACATCTATTTGCAAAAATTCAGCGGAAACGCTGCTTCTCCTACGTCCTCCTGTTAGCTGTAGCATTAGCTGCATGTAACGTTCGGTTCTAGCCCCCCTCGAAAAAAATGTGCCAGTGTGACGTCTTGTCAGTGTGATATCACTGATCTAAGCCCATTGGCTCGTTGTGGCAAGCCCGTTACCTTCTGTAGCCCACGATATGCCGTAGCCTGCGGTAGCACAGTAGTGCTAAGGTGCTAATGTTTGTGCTCCCCTCGGACGGAGCCAAAGTGGCTGCATTCCCAATATGGTAAAAGAGGCGGGACATTTCCAAGAACCGTGCTGAGCGACTGACCAATTATGGCAGAGCCGACAGGCCGACCAATCAGATCAGACTTGGCACACGTGGGGACTCTGAACGTGGGCACTTCAGAGCCTTAGAGAGAGAGTCAGAAGCGAGCCGGTGCATGGAGCGGCAGTACATGAAAACAGACACTTTTTAAAAACTTTAGCTATTGTGAACATGCTTTAGTAGGTACATAGATTAAATATATGAACCCCAAAAAGGGCATAATATGGGCTCTTTAAGGATGCCTCCTGGACGCCTCCCTTTAGAGGTTTTCCGGGCACGCCTAACTGGGAGGAGACCCCGGGGCAGACCCAGAGTTCACTGGAGGGATTATATATCCCGTCTAGCCTGTGAACGCCTCGGAATCCCCCGGGAGGAGCTGGAAAACGTTGCTGGGGAGAGGGCAGTCTGGGTTGACTTACTGCGCCTGCTGCTACCGCGACCCGACCTGGGATAAGCGGAGGAAAATGGATGGATGGATGTTTTACCACCAAAACTACTTTGCAAAACAGACCCTATACAGCAGAAACACAAACATGTTTTTTTTGGCTTAATGTCTAGATACGGCTCATTGGGAAAGAAGTGGAGGTATTTGTGGGGGGAGATGGATGGTCAGGACTTTTATTCAGCCCCCCTCCCTATGATGACTTATTTTTCAAAAATATATTGATAACAGTCACGACAGTAGTGACTTATATATTACTTGAGACTTATTCGAACCCAAACCTCATCTATGCCCTGAACCTAACCATGTGGTTTTTGTGTGTTGACCATTGACTTTATATAAAGATGTACGGCGTTATATACAAAGTGAAGCCAAACTATCAGTGCAGGCTGTTTTGTTGGCAGAGTTGGGAGTGAGACTGTATTTAAGACATATGCGCATACAAAATATTGCTTTACATACATGCTCTATCTTTATTTTTGGTACGTTATTTTGTCACCACAATACTGAACAATGTTAAAAAACATTGTTATTGTGCACATCAAGAACAAACTGTATATGTTTGTCTTTGTTCCCTCAGCTGACCTCCACAAACGGGGCCCTGTGCATCATCAACCCTCTCTACCTTTGCGAACATGGAGATGATTGGCTCACGCAGCCGCCACGTTACAAACAAGAGCGACGCCTCAGCACCACCAGGACCTGGGCGGGGGCGGGGCTACGAAGTAAAAGAACAATTTCGTTGGACCAGGAGTCCTCTGCCGCCTATATGGAGAGTTCTGGTGAGAATGTGTTTCTTTGATACATGAGCTGAGAGCTTATTAAAAAACTTATATTCCTATTTTAGAGGGCTGGTCAGCAGAGTTGCAGTTTGGGGGATACAATGCAATATGATGGACTTCCATGCTGCACACATTGAGCTGCCTCACATCTAAACGCCCAGCTCATGAGTTCCAAAGCTTGTAAAAGTAAACCGCACTTTTTGTCAAGAGTTAGTTGAGAAGCGTGCACAGACTGGAAAACTCGCTGTTACCTGATCCCATGTTCAAATCAGTCACAGAGGAATTTCCTTTACTGGTATCAGTATCAGAACATCTCTATTCATGATCCATGTTTTCCTTGTTCAGGTCCAATCAGAGCCAAGTCAGCGGATTTGCCAGATTGCCCACTAACCCCATCAACACCAGCAGCTCCGGCAGGTGTTGTTCTTAGAAGGTCCAGCAGAGACTCTGGCTGCAGCCTCCCTCACAAAGCGAGCACAGAGAGTCTCCCTTTGTCCACCCCCTCCACCCCAGGGTGTTCAAACCGCACATCATTTGAGTTGCAGCCCCATGGCAGCCCCGTGCCTCAGTCTCCTCACAGGGTGTCATGGATCGAAGATGGCGTCTGGCTGCCTCCACCCAGACCTTCCTCTTTGCTCCACCCACCGTCGCTGGAGCTCGACTCTCTGTCCATCAGCAGCATGGAGGAAGAGCAGGACTGCCAAACGCCCAGCCCCATCCCGCACCACCAGTCGGCGCACTGGTTGGCTGACAAGGTCATACATCGTCTCTCAGCGGTGGGTCAGGCTCTCGGCGGGCTGGTGAGTCAGAAGAAAAGACTGACCAATCGCGTGCAAGAGTTGAGCGAGCGGAAAGGCGCTGCGTTTTCAGAAGCTGTGAAAGGATTTGTGGAGACAACACTGAAGAGAGGTGTTTGTCCCACCGGGTTGATGGGGTCAGAGTTCTTACAGGAAGTGAGGTCATCGCTGACATCACTGAGGGAGACACTGTTAGATTACACAGAAATCCAGGCATTGTTGGACAGCATGACTGACTTCAATGACTCAGAGATGGGTGAGTCATGTGATTTGACCGTAGAAAAATAAAATATACTCTGTAGATCAATATTGATTTACTCCTCCATTACCTTTTGTTCCCCCCTCTAGACTCCCTGGTGGAGCTCTCTATCCACAAGGTGGCCCTGAAGCCCGTCTCTGCACACCTCTACTCCTGCATTCTCACTTCTCGGACTGATGACCTCACTTTTGAGCGTCTCCAGAACAACTTGCATGTGCTGGAAAAGAAAGAGATGGAGGAGCTTGGGGGATCGTCGGGGGTCGGTGTGCCCGACTCCCTCAGCCTGGAGCGGATCCAGCAGAGGTGGACGAGCATGCATGAGGTCTACTCCCCGAACAAGAAGGTCCAGATCCTGCTCAAAGTCTGCAAAAGCATCTATCACAGCATGAGTGCTAATTCTAACTCAGGTAGCCAGGTGTTTCTGTAAAATGATTTATACTTCGAAAGCTCCTTTCACGTATGCACTGCAGTGTCAGGGTGGCTGCGGGTGAGCTCACAAATCTCCAAATGTGTTGACCTGAACTCTCCTCCCCTGCAGGTTCAGTGTTTGGAGCGGATGATTTCCTCCCCTGCCTGACGTGGGTGCTGCTCCGTAGCAACCTGGTCACCTTACAGATAGACACAGACTACATGATGGAGCTGCTGGACCCCACACAGCTGCAGGGAGAAGGTAAGGAACATCAGATCCTACTGCACAGACTGGCTGATTCATCAGTTGCCATCTTTGTTGATCGAGATTGGAAAACAATTATGTTTTTTTGACTGAGCCTATTTATGAATTAATCATTCATAATTAGGCCTGTGGCTGACTGATGGGGAGCATGATAGCTGTTTGTCAGGAAGCTCAAAATCTGCCTCAGCTCCACCTCTTTACCTGGTGTTAGTTGGACTTAAAGTTAGGTGGAGACAGGATTTCCAGCATGGAGACCGCCATCCAAAGCCCCCTGCAGTCACTAATGGGTCAGGTCCCTCAGGGTGTTTATTTACAGGCTGCAGCCGTTTTCACATCTGCATTCCTGAAAATGACTAGACAATGTCAGGAGGGATGCTCCTGAAATCCTCCTGACAGAAACTCTGCGTTCGCACATGCAGCTCCTCCTGCAGATATCAGGAGTTTGTCGGGAGTTTTCTGCAAGTGTGAAAGCGCTGTCAGACTTTCTGCAGATTAAATACTAGAGGGTTGGCACTCCTGACAAAGTCTGAGGGGAAAATTCAGCTGTTTGGGTTGACACATGCGGAATAAGAAACTTTGAAGCGGTAATAGGCTTAGACTGATGTCCTGGAATATTCAGCAACTAAACAAAGAAAATCAGGAGTTTGAAACTAACAGACAGAAGAAGAACTTTTTTTTAGATCTATGAATGTTGTAGATTCTCCACCAGTTAGTGAATCCAATCATTGAATTTATATCCTGTTGATTAAAATGACACATCCCTCTCTGCATTCCCCGTATCAACAGGTGGCTACTACCTCACAACCCTGTACGCCTCTCTGTACTACATCAGCAGCTTCCAGCCACGATTGGCTGCCCGTCAGCTCAGCGTGGAAGCCCAGCACTCCCTGAATCAATGGCATCGCAGGCGCACCCTGCACTGCAACCAATCACGGCGCAGCAAGAACCGACGGACTATTCGTAGAACGCCGTGCCGGGGGAAAGGTGCCCAAAACTCACAGACAGAAACCAGGAATGACGAGGAAAGTGTGAAAAGAGATGCTTCTGTCGATAAAGGCGAGTCACAGCAGCAGACGGAAAGCTCCACAGAGGCTCTGCTGACCGTGAAAGAAGAGGAGAACAGAGGCAGAGGAACCGAGGAAGAGTCCCAGGTGTCCCCTCCAGCATCAGACTTTAATCAGCAGGATATAAAAAGCAGCAAACAGGAGGACGGACTGTGTTCAGCAGACGAAGGAGAAGATCACAAAGGATTGTAAAGAAGAGGAACAGACATGAGGTGCACAGAATGACCACCTGACACACATTTTTATGAGAAGCTTAAATGACCTCAACGATTTCTTAGTGGATCAGACACACCTGAGGCCCGCAGCTAAAATCATCAGCATTTAATCGTGAGAGATTGTTGCTCATAATGCTGCAGCTGAAATAAGTTATTGCAAACAATAGGCGGTATATATAGTGTGTTTAACAATCAGCTTAATTTTAAGGAAAAAGTTATACTATTTAATTTGAATCTACTGCAATTAATGCTACAACCTGGTTACCTAAACAAGAAGGGATTTGGTAAAGAAACAGGGAGCCACCCTGTCAGCTGTAAATGTTTCAAAAAGACAACAGGAGAAAATTAAATGTACGCTTTATCGCCAATTTAAACACCAATATCAACCAAAATAAACTGTCATTGGAAAAAAATATTGTCCACCTTTAATGTCCAAAATTCAATCCAGGAACCCAGACTCTAGAATCGCCACTACTGGCGGCATGTTAACTCTGTAAAGCTCTTTCTTATTTAAAATTAAGACTGAATATATTGCTGTTAAACTACCTATTGAGAGTGTTGTCTTCTTTTAACACATGCATCTTCTCTCTAATTTAATTATTTTTATTATCAAAGACACTTCATAACGGCAGAGCCTCACTGAGCATCATGCTGTAAGTTTTCCATTTTCACCACTAGGGAGCGGCATTAAACCTCTTGTGTGATGAGCAGGATTTTTTCCCCTCCCTGACTGTTTTGTTTCCAGTGAGTATCCAGTGTAGGGAAAGTGTATGTTTTTCATTCACATAATAAATCAAATTAAATATATTTCTAAAGCACATTTAAACACAGACAGAGCTGACCAAAGAGCTGCACAGTATGGTTACAGGATACAAGCATCCTACTTAGGACTCAAAAACCAACAGACATGGAAAAGCACATTTTGAGGCGGGTTGAAGCTCGATCCAAAGGTTACTGGACCTCTCCTCCTCCTCCTCTTCCTCCTCCTCCTCTTCCTTCTCCTCCTCCTCCTCCTCAGGCAGGCTTCTTCAGCTCTAAACTTACTGTTTGACGGAGCTAGAAACAGTAGCCTCTGTTGATCATTAGTCTTACATTTCTAGCTCTGTCCACCAGTTAGTTTAGAGCTAAAGAAAACTTTACAGAGGAGGAGAGGTGAAACGTCTTCAAGATCTTCAACTAAGTCCAGTTGCCTTTAGATCAAGCTTCGATATACCATGACCGGGATGACTGAGAACCTACACCGACGTCTTGAGACGAGATTTAGAAGATCCGATGGAGGGTGCAGCTGAGAGGCCTTCATCGAAGAGCTCGGCCGCTTCTAAGTTAAGATCGCTTTGTGTCAGAACATGGGGGGAAAAATGCACTTTAAAGAGTTCAAGAAAAGATTTGGAGCGGCTGCGGCTCAGTGGTATAGTCAGTCGTCTCTCAATTGGAAGGTTGGGGGTTCAATCCCCAGCTCTTGCAGCCACACATGCGATGTGTCCTTGGGCGAGACACTCAACCCCAAGTTGCTCCTGCTGCTTCATCAGCAGCATATGAATGTGATTAGGTAATTCTTTACAGCAGCCTTTCTTTATATCTACCATCACTGTATAAATGTGTAGGTGCTGGGGTGTGTCCAGAAGGGTGTCCACTCCATGGAGCCATCCAAAAATCCTAAACTATGATTGGCTTTTTTCCTTGCCAGAGGTGGGACTTAGAATTTTCAGTGTGCAGATGTTTGTTTGCAATTAAAAAAAAAATAAAAAAAATTGTGATTTTGGACGGACATATTGTTTTGAGTCCTTGAAGAGTTAAGCTTAGAAGATGTATAGGTTGCCTTTAGTTTGTGTTACTTAAACGTTGATGTGTTTAGTGCAGACATAAGGGGTAAATAAATGCTCTTTATTCATGTGTGTGCACACAAACTTCAGGCCACCCCTGCACAAGTCAGAGCCCCAGTTCGGCCACCCCAGTCCAAAAAGTCTAGACACGCCCCTGTGTAGATTTGACCTGCGCTTTGAGTAGTCAGAAGACTAATAAAACTGAATTAAATTTACTATTATAAACCGTGTGCATGATATTTAATAACAGTTTCATATTTCAATTATTTAATTGAATTATAAATGAAATATCTCACACTGTATCGAGTTTTATCATCATGTTGTTTTTTTTGTTATTGGTCTAACTATGAAATGTTTCCCACCCTGTAAATTCAAATGTAGCTGATCTTGTTAATGAATGCACATACATCCCGCATGTACACATGTAAATAGTTATACAGGGGGCCTCTTATGTTAATGCACACACGCAAACACACATGCAGCGCTTCATGTACACACACATATGGAACCGTATCATCGCTGCATTCTAAATGATCCAGCCAATCAAATTTGCCTAATGAGACATCTGGCGCTCTGCCTGCATGTGGATGTCAAGCCCAGAAACAGCTGGGCATACACACACACGCACACACACACACACACACACACACACACACACACACACACACACACACACACACACACACACACACACACACACACACACACACACACACACACACAGTGCCTTTCTCTTCTCACACTTTATCAGTGCTGTCAGATCTGGAGGAAGACGGAGAAACACAAAGATACATGCTGGATCACACTTTTTTCGGGTACACACACACACACATAAAACATTACAGCACAGAGGGAGGATTTTGGTCCTGACTGTATGGTCCAGTACAAAGTATCACACCCTCCCTCTCCCACACACGGTTCTTTCACACACGTGATATATTATGCATACATGAGTGTGTGTAACGCACTCACCACAGCCATAAATTAGATATATGGCAGCGGTGGCGGCGTTGGAGGAGGGGGTCCGTGGAGGAGAGAGGAAGAGTGTGTGTGAGTGTGTGTGTGTGTATGTGTGTGTGTGTGTGTATGTGTATGTGAAATGAGGGGGGGGACAGATGGTTGTGGCCTGAGGCAGTTGAGGTACTGCAGCTAAACATGGAGACTGCAGCACAGAAAAACACACAAAAGAGGAAGTGTTGTAGGAGGCTGTGTGTGTGTGTGTGGGTGTGTTTGTGTGTGTGTGTGTGTGTGTGTGTGTGTGTGTGTGGAGGGGGGGGGGGGTCGGAGGTTCACATGTACAATACTTAAACATATACTGTAAACATGGGCGCCATAGTAGAGGGAAATGTTGGACTGACTTCCCAGGTTTTTTAAAGGCTGTACTTAAAGCAGGTAAACTGCTCCACTGTTGTTTTCAGTGTAACAGCGTATCCGTCTATCCATCATCCATCCATCCGTCTATCCATCCATCCATTCCATCCATGGGTTTGAATCCGACCTCGGCCCTTTGCTGCATGTCATCCCCAGATCTGTACTCCCAACATTTCCTGTCTCTCTTCAGCTGTCCTAACAATAAAGAAAGAAAGTAAAGAAAGATTTGCGTCAGATATAAAAAATTATGATGTAAGCCCCAATTCCCCCAGAGAAAAACGTTTGCCAGTACTTTCTGTTTACCTGGAAACGTAAGAAAATGTAACCACTACACATTCATAAAAATAAGATTACTTCTGTTTTGTTTTATTGGATGAGCTGATTTATGGCTCCTCAAACTGCGTTTATAATGCACGAAAGCTTCACTTTAAACCTAGCTATCATGTTAAACAGGTTGGATAATGTGCAGAGTTTGTCTTCATCTTTACTGTCAGCGTCCTCATCTGTCACTCGCCTCCCATAAAGCATGTAAGTGTCTTTGTTTTTGCTGTGGCCTCTCCAAGCCGGTCGCCATCTAACAGCTTGCCTCTGTCGCGGTGCGTTCACCCGCAGCAACACAATAAAACTTTCACCCATTCTCTTTTAAACCCTCCTGCTCCTTTTTTTCCATTCCTTCTCTCTGTCATTCAGTCCCTCCTTTACCCCGCTGCATTCCTCCATTCCTTTCTCTTACTCCCCCGACCCTCTTTCTTTTTTACTCCCCTCCCTCCCTCCCTCCTCGACCCCTCCCGCCCCTCCCTCTCTCCCACTTGTCTGAACTCTGACAGGTGTGTAATTGAATGATTAATGACCGCCAGAGTATCCCCCCTCTCCCCACACACACACACACATGCTCTATATGTTAAAATGGAATCGTACATATTTATGCTCACACATATTCATGCTGACACTCGCAGGCGTGCACATTTACACTTTGCACAACATGTGTGTTCATTTTGCTTTGATAGCACAAATGGTCAAATTCAAACCAGTGGGAGTCTTGAAATGATGGGGACATTACGCATAGGGAGCAATACAGCGACTGCTATAAACGTATGGCTAGACATCCTACACTCGTCAAACCTGCAATGGCGCTCATCTGAAATGACAAAAAAAATGTAGAAATACATGTCCCAAAATGACTGGATTGGTTTGTTTTTCCCCAAATTCACCCAAATCCTGACCCCTCTGGTTTGCAAAAACATTAACTAATCTAGTGCAGTAACACACACTCCCCCATACGCACAATACACAACCACAGAAATACGATGCAGGCAAACACATTCAATCACTCTCTGCATCTCTTTCCCCGTGTCCTCGTCAACATAAAGCCAGATTTTATGCAGTCTAATTCCCACCAGCTAATGTAGTCTGTGCTGCTGGGAGAAAGAAAAGGCTGCCAATCTATCTGAACCAATCATACAGTCAGGCTCTGTGGATGATTGATACTGTGTGACAGAGGAATAAACACTGATGTAAGAAATAAGAATCTTCTGTTGATTTTTCTGCTTTGTGGAATCAGTGACAACCCTCCCGTTTTCCTTTTCGTTTTGGCCCTTCTTGCTCGTTGCTTTGTTATTGTTTACATCTTTAATTCTGTGCTTATTTGCCATCTGCACGTGAAACACAATATTACTATCCGTGATATTGATCGGTTTTCAGTGCACATGACAGTTTTCACCAAATGTTTAAACCAAACGGCAACCTCCAGCTTTGAAAAATAAAGCCAATGCGGAGGTGCAAAATCCTGCAGTTCCTCCAGTGTCCATTTGAGGCTGGCTCCAGAAGCAAAGAAGTCACATACACACCCATACAGGTTTAAAATTTCATTCAGCCCTGTGTCTGAAAAACTTTTAAAGGCAGGGTTGATCATTTTCTCCAGATCCATGTTTTAAGATTTTGGTTCAAATTGTCTTTAGGTCCTGACAGAAATTAATAACTCAGGTTCTCTGAAAAAGGAACGAAGAAAATCCATCATCTGTATCAGTTGTAAGTCTGTAAAAACTTCCACCAATGTCTGCCACGAGGTACCAATCTGATGAACCAATCAGACGCCTCCCTGTCTCCCTGCTCGCTCTCTACCTCTTGCGTGCTCTATCCCACACTCAAACCGCTTCACCGATGACAGAGTTTATACTGAGAGTTTACTTATCGCTGAATGAGACATGAGACGACGTAGTTTCTACACAATGTAAGAGATGAGCTGAGGTCCACTTCTGGAGAAACGGCGCTTGTGCATGTAAGTGAGGGGCGTGGCTTTAGAGGGAGCACAGAGGGGAGAGGGTGGTTGTGTAGACGGAGTACTGAGGGAATGCTACTTTCAAAATCATGCTAGTTTTAGAAAATGACCAACCCTGCCTTTAAATAGTTGTTAATAATCAAGCAAGACTTACTATGATTTCCACAGGAAGACGTACTGTAGAGTATTAGTGTTGTGATCTAAACTATTGGTGCTTTGTCATATTATCAAGAAAAATCTTGTACCCAATTTCACCCAAACAAGATTTTTGATGAATCCATTTACCATCTAATCTTAAAACTGTTTTATAAGAGATGTTGTAGAGAGAGTCGGGTGGAGGGACTGAAAAGTGAAAAAAGAGGGGCCAAACATGTCCTGGTTGGGGGCGTTGGTGTGCGAAGCGACAAAGAGAAATGAAAAGTGTAGGGGTGCTGGGGTCAGGACCTGGGTGCAGGGGAGAACAGCCATTTCCTGTTGACCTCTGTTTGCACTCCGGCCCCTGACCCCCCCCCCCCCCCCCCTCTATGCTCCAGGCCGAATGGGGGGCAGGGTGAAGGGTGGGGATTCAGTGGTGTTTGTTGTGTGTTTCGGGTGCTGTGGGTGGGATGTAGGGTGGCTAAAGGTGTGTGGATGTTTAAAGACTGAAAGGATGCAGATCAGAGGAGGGGTGAAGGTTATGGATAGGATGCAGGATGCAGACATCAGGAGGGCAAACTTATGGGGCTTTACCACTAGCTGAATTCTCCTGAAAAACTCCTGAGATTTCCCGGAGGAGCTGTATGTGTGAACGCAAACAGCCACATTTTTCACTCTGACTTCACCTGGAGTTTCTCCTGCCAGACCACTAGTATTTTTTCCACAGCAAGTTCGAGTGAGCTGATGTGAAAACACAGCAGGATATAATCAGGATAATTCACCTCGAGCCAATAGGAGGGGGAGCGATGTTTATATACTGTGACTGCTGACCGGTGTTTGGACCTGATGAAGGCATAAGTGATATTAATGATGAAACTGATTTCTTTAAATGAAGAAAAAATAAGTTTGACCTTTTTTTTTTTTTAATGACTTTTGACATTTTTTGACTTCTGTTGAATTCAAATTGTTATTAATTAGGATCGGAGAGCGCTGAATTGTTTGGGTGCCTGTCTCAAAGACTGGGTAACGCATGGATGCAGTCTCGATGACGTCACCCATTGGTTTCAGAAGAGGCATTAAGAAGCCCAATGATGGTGGTCAAATATTGGAAAATGTTAACACAACCGTTCAATCTAACAAAAGGAAAAGAGGAGGAGCTCAGGCAGGCCTAGTGGTGTGTTCTATTTGATCTTGGAAATTGGAAATTACCAGTTGCCGTTCTGATACTTCATCTGGATTCCCCCCTCGAAACCGGAATTCCGACTTTGAAGCTCGGAGAACCTTTAGTAGCCCGAGTTATAAGCTGCGTGCATCATCAGTAACATTTAAGCTGTCAAATTTGTGTTCATTTGCAAGATCACACCATTGGTATCTATTGACATGTTATTTTCGCTTGCAAACTATCACATAGTGTATCGTCCGGCTTACAAAACAAAGTTACCCCTGGAGGCGTCCGCGTCGCTTGTCCGACTTGTTGCCAACTCGCAACAGGAATGCAATTAACCCGGGTGTGACGTCATTCCCTGCTCTGAGATCTGAGATAAATGGAACGCACCACTAAGCCCACAAGCAAACAGCTACGTCCCTATTTATGCAACTCTTTGGCTTGGATGTATCTATTTTGGCACACATTTTTGCATGCTATGTAACGGCAGTGACGCATCATAGTGCGGGTAGTGTCGGACTTGATCTGTTAACTTTTCTTCGCAACTTTCCGCCATTGTTGGAGCCGCTCTCTGGCGTCTCCGATGTTGGATGTTGCTCCTAGTGGTTATATGCATGTTGCATCTCGCAGATGTGCAGCGCTAATTTCTGCGGACGTGCACAACCAACGCTCCAAACCACCTCAGGATACGCAAGGCTGATGTCATGCGTTCACATAGTAAAAAGCAAGTATACTCAGAGATTTATGCTTCGTGTCTCTGTCTCAGACTGAGGGGAATCCAGGGTTAGGGGTTAGACCTTAAGACTGGTCAAGACCACCACTGATAGGCTATTTTTACATGTTCCCGGTGTAATGGTCTAAGTGAGGGACTCGCACCCCTGCACACAAGATGATGATTTCTCATTGATATCTATGGTCTTGGTCTTGACTCTGTTTCATCCTGCCTTGGTCTTGGTCTCTGTTAGTGTGATCTAGACTACAACACTACTTATGCTAACTTACTAACTACTCATGTCTGCTGCTGCCATCAAAAAGCCTCAAATGAATCGCTTCTCGCCTTGAGCCATGCACTGTTCTCCAGTGGAATCAGACAACACATGCAAACACATGACCAGTGACAACAACTCTTACAAAAAAAACATTTTAATACTTTAACGGTATTTTCAAACATCCTTCAGAAATGTTTCAGCAGTCTGAGCAGCGTGGAGAGGGAGCTGAATGTTTGAAGAGTCCTTTGGCTGCAGCTCCCCTCACACACTGAGGTGACAGACAAAAAATGTTCTAGAAATGCTTACAGAAGAATGTGTGTGTGTGTGTGTGTGTGTGTGTGTGTGTGTGTGTGTGTGTGTGTGTGTGTGTGTGTGTGTGTGTGTGTGTGTGTGTGTGTGTGTAAATGGCCTTCAGTGTAGTGTGTTTTGCTATGTGTGAGCATGTAATGTGTGTGTGTGTGCGAGTGTAGAAAGGATCGAAGGTACGGGACGCCTGTTGGCATCTTAAGGAGGTCAGTGGTAAGAGAGCGAGGCAGAATGGAAGTCATTCATAGTGTTTAGCTTCATGCTGAGGAAGAGCACTAATATTTCAACAAGCTTAACGTGAAGCTGCATCGGCCTGGAGCGGCACACATAAATAGAAAAATAGAATAAGAAAAAACTCAAAAATCCGCTTTAAATAAAGTGTGTGTGTGTGTGTGTGAGACGGTGTGGAAGTCAAAGTGTTGAGGAAGACGGGGAGGAGTGAAGAAGAAGGCGTGTTCACAGGATCAGGTCCAATCCGGTAATGTCTCGTGTGCTGCAACAAAGTCTGCGGATAAATCTTCTCCGATCTGGTTGACTGTCTTCCTGTTGTATCAGCCGGCATGATGGGAAGTGTAGTTTTAAAGCATGTGTGTCTCACCCACAGGACACAGTGGAGACGTTTGGAGAGGAGGAAGCACTTCTACTCTGACAGAGGTATGGCTTTAACCTGTGGGTCTAGACTGAGAGTGTGTGTGTGTGTGTGTGTGTGTGTGTGTGTGTGTGTGTGTGTGTGTGTTAGCTACATTGAGGTCAGTGTCTTTCAGTGGGGAATGTAAACCTTCAGAGCAATTTGTCTTTTTTTCTTTAAATAGTGTTCTGTATGCACATACACCCACACACACACACACACACACACCCACACACACACACACACACACACACACACACACACACACACACACATACATATATACTGTATCTCAACGCACACACACTCATTCAGTATTATGCTCACACACACATCCTGACTCCCTCCCTCAGCTAGTGTGCGTGTATATCCAGTCCCTGAGCGAGGAGCGGCTCTGCAGGGTGTGCGTGTGGCGGCGGGTGTAGCAGCATGGCGGGGTGGGGGTGAGGTCCAGGGTAGGGGTGGAGGGAGGGTCCCGGGTGGGGAGGGTAGCCCGACTGGGACAGCAGAGCGCCGGGGTAGTCGCCCTGCAGAGAAGACATCCCCTGGAGACCTGGTGGGAAGGCAAAAAGGTTGGATTTACATTTTCAGCTACAAACTATGTGTGTGTGTGTGTGTGTGTGCTTTACATGGAAAGGAGCGACAGGTCAGATTTGAACCCAGGCCACCCGCTTGGAGGACAACAGCCTCCGTCCGTGGCACACTAACCAATATTCCCATGCACAAAAATTGATTTATTGATTTAATTTTGTCAGCAAAGCTACCATACCTGCTGCTCGAAGCCCGAGGTGGGCTTGTCCGTCCAGCCCGTAGCCTCCGAGAGCTGCCCCCTCTGGGCTGTAGGGACCACCCTGACCTGTGACATGACACACATTATCAGACACAAATACACAACACACACACATACACACACACACACACGAGTTGTTTGCATAGCGACCGTCCAGCTGACAGATTTATAAACACCGACCTGTTCGATTTGACTGGTCGATCATGGGCTGAACTATTCTCCTCCTGGCGTTGATGAACCTGCAGAGGGGAGAGAGACATAAAGAAAGAGTGAGGCGGATGAATCTGACCTTTAATGGAGAAAAAGGCTGACCAGGGGACTATTAACCTTTTTTCCATTTTACAACCACTTAACCCTTTCAGAGGGCAGAGTAAATCAACGTTAGGGCCGATAATTGATTGATCTGCATTGATTCAGTCACTCTGTACGTGCTCGCTGCAGATAAAAACACCAAAATGATCAGATTACAAAATCTATTGTTCCACATGTAACACACACTTCATACTCGTGCGCCTTTCTTTACCAACATAGCAGAAAGTGAACTTTATGAAGATGTTCTGCCCGTGCAGAAACAAGCGCGTGCACGGAGAGTGGACGGGAGACTCAGGAGCAGTAAACATTTCGGATTATTGGATATTGATTTGCAATTCTGTTTTATGAGCATATAGCGAGTTCCTTCACCGTGCTGAAGCTTAAGAATAAAAAATGCTTAGCAGAACATTTCTTCCCGTGTTACAAGCCGATTATGGTCGAACCCCAAAGTCTTGTAAAAGTGCCTCCGGTCGTTAAATCAATATTTTAATGTGCAAAAAGCATCTTGGATAAAGATTTATTAGGAGAAAAAAGATGCAGTTTAAGTGAGTTGTAAAACACAGACACAGCCATTCCTGCAGCAGACTATAACGTGGAAGTAGTATTGATGTGGCAGCGAGCACGTTGTTAAATTAAAAGCTGATGCGTTGCATTCAAACATGACAGTTTAACTGATTATTGATAAGCTGTACGTCAAGAATTAGCGTATCGATCGGGAGTGCACTGACCAGTTGTTGACCTGTAGGATGGTCAGTCCGGTGTCCTGTGCCAGCTGCTTCTTCTGCTCCTCAGACGGGTACGGGTGCTGAGATGGGACACATAGAGAGTCAGGGTGAGGCAATCTGTGAGGCTACCAGAATTATGAATGTAGCTTCAGCGTCAAGCTACAATAAAACAGTGTATGGAAGGAAAATCTGAGCGTGAATACCGATGACCTTCCATCTGAATTCACATCTGCGCTCACATTTTCAACCCTTCGCTCTCTCTCTCTCTCTCCGTTTTTCTCGGCCATAATTGGAGTGAAGCAACATTTGACCTGCTTCATTTAGTAGCTAATTACCTCGGCAACAATTACTCACTCCATTTCTATCACATCCATAGTTATTCAATAGCCAGCATATTCACATAATCACTTAATCCCCACGATTTTTCATTTAATTTAATTGACCTCCATTATACACCCCGTTCCCCTCTCCATCTATTCTTGTCGGCGGCGTTTTGCCTCACGTTAAATCCTCTCTGTTGGTAATTGTTCTCCCACACAGATATACAGAAAAAAGCTTTCTTTGTCTTGTTAAAGCTCTGCAGGATGGTTTTAATTGTTGCCCTAACTGCGCTGATAAAGGAACATGAAAAAGCGTCCTCACCGACAGATGCTGGAAGAGCCACGCTCTCATGATGTTGGTGGCCACTTTGGGGAAGATGCCTCTCTTCTTGTTGTTCCTCCGGTCTCTGTCACAGTCGTCGTCCTCGCCTGTACTCGGGGAGGCCATCGCTCCGTCCAGACCGTCTCCTGCAAGCGTGCACAGAAAAATACCTCGAGGGGTCACTACAGGTTCATCCTGATAAATTTATAATCCCACTTTTGAAGATAGTTTTCTCATTATGATTCATCCTTTTTCTGTCTCTCTTGTAGAACTCGACACTTCTCTGTGCAGCTTTTTTCTAAAACTGATGAAAACATGAATGCATCCTTATGTGACTACTTGCTTTTTTTCTAGTTTCAATAGTACGCCCCCTGACCCCCTCTACTGGGTCAGGGGGCGCCTAAGGTGGGGGCACCCCTACATCAAACAACCGGAGACAACAAGAAATAGAATAATTACAAAACCTGAGGATGAGTTTCACTTCAAAAAAGGTGAGGGGAACGAGTGAAAGGATGTTTTGTCTCCTCTTAAATTGTACAGCCTACATTTCTCCTCCCAGTTATCTTTCAAACCACCCCTTTCAATATGTCTTTAGTTCCTGCTCGTTTCCGTTTTGTCTTGTTTTTTTCCATCCTAAGCATTAACACATGATCTTACATCCCTACAAAGTGTTGCTACTGTAGTGTCTCTCACTTGTCCTGTACTGTTCTGCATTATATAAATTAAAAAATCGAGTTTTTAATCGAGTTTGAAATACAACACAACAAAATGATGAAATGTCCGACTTTTTTCCCCCCCCATCTTTGTCGACAGGAACGCTGAACATATGAGGAAGAGAAATTGGGGATGAAATCCTGGATGGATGTGACCGTGAACCAGCGACCTGCTGCATGAGGGACCTGGTCTCTGTGTACTGAGGTAAAACAGCACCCCAAGAATTAACACCAGTTTATTTTCAAATGCCAAACTGTCTGAAAGGACTTCATAACCATAAGTAACATAGCTAAAAAAAAAAACTGTAATATTAGAAAAGTGGGCGCATATTTGCACTGAGTTGAGTTGGACAAGAGAGACTGTGCAGCAGGTTTTCTTCTGACAGGACGTCGGCTTCATTATCTCATTGACTGCAATAAAATTATTGAATTGGGATGGACTGACTGTGTCCATGGACAATGCTCAGAATTGCAGGATTAGCTTCTCGGTGCATTGCTCAGGGGCACAGAGGCAGTACTCGGCACCTCTCCAGATACCAGACCAACCATATTTTGGTCTGCACCGGGACTTGAACCGGTGACCCTCTGGTTCCCATGCCAAGTCCCTACAGACTGAGCTACTGCCGCCCCAATTTGGATAATGGTGTATTGTTTGTGCTCCTTTAAGTCCCACCCCTGGTTGTAATACTCTCTGCTGTTAATAAAGTTGTTTGTTTCAGTTTAGGCTATCACAGGCATGCACACCTCTGTTTCCATGAATGCGTCCCTGCATCGTTTTCTGTGCTTTAGTGTGTGTCAGTGTGCGTCAGTGTGTGTGTACCTGTGTCGCTACAGTTGTCTCCTGCGCTGAGTGAAGGCAGGCCACAGGTGCCCGGTGTTCCCAGAGGAGTGGTGGCGCATTCGTCTGGCTCCCGCAACCATGATGCATTCTGCAGGGAGAGACACACACAGAGAGAGAGAGAGAGAGAGAGAGAGAGAGAGAGAGGAGGTGTGAGGGAGAGTGATGGCGAGGCGGGGGAATTCCCAGCAGGTGAAGAGAACGAGGAGTCACTTAAGCACGTGGTCATTGTTCAGACACCCAGAGGACGCAGCTGGAGCTGAACGCCGCAGCCTCTCATACTGTGTTAATGCACGCTGTGCGGCAGCTGGTCTCACCTGCTCTGAAAGACTGGAGCAGGATCCAGTGAAGTCCTCCATGTCCGACTTGGAGCCGCCCTCCCGCTCGTCCAGGATGAGGTCTGTGGGCATCTTGCCCTTCAGGCAGGTGATGTAGCGATGGCAGAAGTTATCACACAAGTCGTGCACCTGCAGGAACAGATTAACATTCATCAGTTTGTAACGAACACTGAAGCGACATCAAAGACACGGCCTGATGATTTACTCTCAAATTTAAGTGAATGCTTCGATCTTACCTTTTCTAACTCCAGCAAATGGAAGCGGAGCACCTGAATGGCCTGGATCATCTGTTGAGAGAAGAATCCAGATTACTCACATGCGTGTGAAAGTGTTGTGTTCATGTTTCACTCTGACGTCAGCGTGCATCTTACCAAGTTATCCAGCTCAGGATTGGAAGAGAAGATGGGTTTCTCTGAACGTATCTGAAACACACAAAATAGCCGTTTCATTTTTCAGATCTCAAAAACTTAAACAGACCTTCTTCTTCTTCTTCTGTTCTCTTATTGGCTCTCCCGGCTGTCACTCACCTGCTTTGCAAACGAGGCGATGTCATCGTTGAAGGAATCGGAGGAGCAGACGTCACTGTGATTGGTCATGCCGGGGAGGTGGGAGGTGGCTGACATGGAGGCGGAGTCCCGAGGGGAGCAGGTGGCGAGCTCGCACTTTTCAAACACTAAGGCCAGCAGTGGAAACAGTGGGTGACTGCGCACACACGCACACACAGATACACACACACACACACACACACACACACATATATATACAGTTAACATACTATACATAAACACAGTAACAGTTGACAGAGCATACACACGATACATTTAAAGAAGGTGTAACAGGAAACTTTATCACACAGTATTTATGAAACAGACGGCAGTAAACACGTCTCGTGTATTTACATGGTCATGACACAAACATAAACTGCGATGTGCTCAGAGTGCAAATGTAATTGAAACTGTTTTTCCGCCGTCCACGGGCCACATAAATCACATCTTGGGTTTCAGACTGAACACACACACATACCCATAGATCTGGTCTTTGTGGTGCTTGAGGGAGTCGGGGATGGCGGGTCCGTACTGTGGGGGAGGAAACGGCCTCACATCGTCCCCGTACCCCCCCACCGACATGGCCTCCGACCCTGAGTAGTGCACCAGCTCTTCATACTGAAACACAATTAGAGAGAAAGACAGTTCATGTGAGACACGTTGGACATCTGTGCCGCTCCGACATCAAACCTGAGAGTGATTTTATTAAACATGGCGGAGCTGTCAGGGGGGCTTCACAGACGCGGCTTGCTGACCCCCCAGTCACTCAGATCCACTGCTGTGTGTTTAGATTCTGGTTCCTGTTAAACCTGCAGATCGTATCAGAACCTAAACATGACGCATCTTATGATACGTTTATTACTGATGAGTGAGACAGTTTTATTGTTCTGCAGTGGGACCAATAACATCTTTAAGTGGAAAAAAAAATTAAATTATACATTAAACATTTAAGAGAAAATGAATCTCCACATACTTTGATAATCAACAAATCCTTTCAGTGGTAAGAAATGTCAAATAAATGAGCGAGTCCCGGCTTCTTAAATGTCGGACGTTCTGCTTTTTTGTCGCTTTATAAAATAAACGTCTTTAGATTTTGAACGGTTCGTCAAATGAAGAGATTTAAAATGGTCACTTTGGTGGTTTTTTTTAATATAAAATGTTCACACATTCTATCGGCTGCTAATTGATAACGCACTCGAACAGATCGACCTGTCATCAGAATATAATTGGCGGTTTAATCAACACAAAAATATTTAACTCACTTTCAGAGACAATTAATGAAAAGCAGAAAATTTCACATCCAACGAGTTAGAAGAATTTGTGGCATTCTTATTGGGGTGCCAGATGGCCTAGTGGTCATGTTGCATGCCACATGTACAAAGACTGTGGTCCTCATTGCAGCGGCCATGGGTTCAAATCCCAAATCGGCCCTTTGCGGCATGTCATCCCCCGCTCTCTCTCCTTCCAACATTTCCTGTTTCTCCAAAAAATAAATATATATTTATCTGCGTTGATCAGTTTTTCTGTAAACCAGTGACAGCGTCTATAAATATATATATGGGTGGATCTTTGTGTTTGCAGGGTCTTAAAGGGAAAACATGTCAAACATTACAAACAATACGAGCAACCATGTCAAAGTCAGGAACTTCTTTAAGCTCAAAACCACTGAGACAAATATTCACAACGAGACTCAATGATCTGCATGAACTGATCCAAGTTGTGTGTGTGTGTGTGTGTGTGTGTGTATTGATAGAATTATGTCACGACAGTTAACTGTACATGTGTGAGTATATCCCCGATCCTTCTTGCAGATGCAGCTGAAAATTCAATCTGTGTTTGTATTGAGAAATTCTTTCAAAGTGAATCATTTAAACTCAAAAATCCAGAGCAGGTGGAGATTTTTTTAAAACACTTCAGTTTGGAGGAGGAGGAGAGGAATACAACGAGAGAGATGAGACCCTTGGAGGAAAAACAGTGAGCCTGCTAATATCTCCTCCTCCCTCCTAAACACAGACGAGACAGGAGCCGTGCTGAGACGTCCCTCACGACCCGCTGTGACAGCCTCGCTGGGGCCCGCTCACACACGTTACTAAACACACTGATTCAGACACACATATGGCACGCTCAGACACAATCACACACACACACACACACTCCCTGACAGAGCAGCACACACACACACACACACACAGCATCATGAATATACATGTTTCCCCCTCTCCTTCTCTGTGTTACTGAGCTCATTTGTTCTTCACTGCAGCTTCTGTCTCTGCTCAGGGCTGCAGATCTGTCTCTGTTAGTCTACCTGATACCTGATTAAAGGGCCTCAGTGTGCGGGGGCCGCCACGATCACAGACACACGGCACCTGCTAGCCGGCCTGGCCTGGGACACCTTTCACTTCTGTGTTATTTTAACCAAGCCGTGAAACATTACGATCTGCTTAGCCTGCTTCTTCTGAGGACACTTTAGCCAAGGCGGGTGGCCACAAGAGGTTAAAATGTACTCGTGAAGTGTGACTGGAGGCGACAGCAGGGACTCCTTTAAATTTGTTCCTTCAGATTGGCATTACTTAAACTTATTTTGATGGGTTTTTTTTTTTTTACTTTTAAAGCTGTCAGGACTCAAAAGGGGACAAGATGTCTGTCCAAAAATGTCCAATTTGATATATCAACTAGGAAAAACAACATAAAATAAACGTATCTCTTTGTCAGTACAAGAGAAATTGAATTATATCCTTCATGTGCAGGCGCTGCTCTCCTCCTGTCCTCTCCACAGGACCCCTGGAGGTCCCCACACCACCCTTTGGGAACCACTGTCCTAAATGGCTTATCAAATTGTTGTATTTCTGAGTCCCATATGGCCACCGGGATCACAGAAAGCACCTGCTCTGAGGCCCTGGCCCGGGACACCTTCTAGTTTTTATGGAGGCCGGCTATTAACACAATCACCGCTATCGGATTGCGCGTCTCTCTTTACGCACGGCCCCTATCCGGTTTCTGTGCGTCAGGCGGATCAAAGCGCACAAGTCGAGATGACAAATTCCGTGAATTTTCCCTTTTTGTAAAGTCACGGAGCCGGCGAGCAGGCCTCACATGGCAGGACAACATTTTCATTGCAACTTTTAATTATTATTGTAACGAGGCCTAACAGACGCTTCAGCTGGGGAGACGAAAAACATGATAGAAGAATAACGTCATTTACAGGTCTGTTACAGGGGAAATGTTGAACTGAAACTTACACTTTCTTTATAAAAAAAGAGGAAATTTAGGGCTCAGTTTTGTATTCTATGTCAGGTGCTCTGAAAGGTCTAAATTAATTAAATGAACCAAGAACGACGGGTCAAACTTTGAGCGCCTACAATCTCATTTAATTATCTTAAACTAAAGCGCCCATTAGGCCTTAAAGAAATCAGGCTTTAATGCTAATTCAAAAACATTTTCTCTGTGATTTAATTTCGAAAGTAAAAGCGTGAAATGTGATTCAGTTTCTGCTACATTTTGCATCAGGAATTAATTTAATTATGCAAGAACATCTTCCTGAATTTGTTTTTAAGTTTCGTATTTTTTCTGCGAGTAAAACAAAAACAAGACTGAGAAGAAGAAAAAGTTGGAACAAACTATAATGAGGAGGTTTTTAAAAAACATGTGTGCAGAAAAATACAATTCACTCCTGCACTGAAAGCAGATTATACAATTTGAGAACAGACCTGTTGAAGATTTAAGGTCGATGCCTGTAAAACAACTGACTCTTTATTAACACTTGCATTGCCCTTAACTGCGTCATGCATGCACGCATTTGACCACCAACCCCTCATTTGATTTTCTTTTTTTAAACGATCACTTTAAGAAACTTGTAGACTTTATATATTACACCTGAAGTGGACCATACTTGCTTTTTTTTTTAGCATCCTGTAAATGTGGCTGCACAAATAACCACCGAGTGACGCATTTATCTTGTTAAACAAACAGCCTATTTAATTTGAAATATCTTAATTTGAAGATTGTTTTCTATACAACGCTCTTGTTTATTTCTCCGTGTACTGTATGTGTGTGCATGGACGTCTCTCTCCTGCTCGGTGTCCACTCTGCACTGATTTTCTGTCTGCACACTGTACATCTCTAATTGCCCTCTTTCCACTTTGAGGTCTCAGTCCGCCTGCTGCCCGTCAGCCTCGGCCTGCTTCTCCTCCTTCCATCTCCATGCCTCTGAATCACTGTAGCAAAAAAACTGACCTACTTACCCAGTTGAAGAGCTGCATCTCCTCTCCTCTCCTCCGCCTCTTAATGACCTACTCTAACCCTGATGTGCCATTCCAGCGCGTGGCTGACATTCCGCAACAATAAATCCACATTAACTATAAAGCGATGGTTAAATATTAGAACCACGTTGACTGTTTCTCTTAAGACAAAATCTGACAGAAATCTTCACCTCCACTTTAAGAATATGGCATTTTAAAGTACTCTTGGAAGTTGTTACTGTATGTTTATTTGTAGGTTTGTTGTGCTAGCCGATATTTTTTTTACAGCACTAAAGAGGATTTCTCTGTGACTCTGTAGTTTCCCCTAAAGTCCATGCCAGTGCAGTCCACTAGTCTGTTTCCAGAGGGCCTTGTGTTTTGCATGGTTGCTGAACCTACAGTGTGCAAAGAGGGATCCCAGCCACATGCTCCTATCGTGATGCCTTTCTAATTAGCTCTCAGTCCCTCAAACCTGCATGCTGCCCCGGCCATCCTGTTGTGATCTAAACCACAATCATCATTCACAAAGACAATTTAAAACACTGCAGACCTACCCTCTTCTCCATGCGACTCGACAGCCAGTCCTACACCGGAGATGATGATGCGCGGCTCGGCTAGTGCAGCGAGCTTTGCTCCCTTCCTTCTGCCCCCTTGGGTCCTGGAAATAAAAGTAAATATTTTTGTTTAAAAACGTCGTTTGCACTAAAAGTTACAAACACGATCATTGCAAAAACAGCCCGCAAGAATTTAACGCACAAAAAAACCACACAAGAGTGTGCATGGACAACAGTCAGCCCTGCGTGCTGCCCCTCTGTGTGTTTACTCCGAGCCCATCTCCGTTTTATGTTTCAAGATAATGGTTATGATGTGCGCGTAATGGTTTATAATGCACTTAGCGCTAATAAAGCTTGCAGCCTATTAAATGCTATGTGGGCTAGTGATGTTGAGTAATATACAAACCTCCGGTGAACGGTGTAAAATGTCCCACCGAGATGTAAATATCCGCTGTATCCAGTCCTGCTCGGACTAGTCCAGAGATCCGGTTGTAAAGGCAGCAGCGGCTCCTGCAGCGCTTCGCCCCCGCCTGGTGTACCTCTTGCTCCGGCTGGCGGTCCGTAGAGATGCTCGGTGCTGTGGGAGGACAGACAGAAAGCGTCCCTTCTTTCCTTCCTTCCTTCCTTCCTTTTTGGCTCCTTGCGCTCGCTGTCCGCGCAGCATACGGCGACAGGCTGGAGAGTGTCAGGGGTGGGAGTGAGCGATGGTGTTTTCAGTCTCACGAGGAGAGAAGAAGAAGAAGGAGGAGGAGGAGGAGGATGGGGAGGAGGAGGAGTGATGGTGGTGATGGTGGTGGTGCGCGGGGAGGTTTCGGAGGGTCAAAACGCGACGGGGTCTCTTGCCCCCCCCCCCCCCCCCCCCCCTCTCCCTCCTCTTCTTCCTTTACTCCTCCTCCTCCTTATCACACACACAAAACACCAGAGAAGAAGACGAAGAAGACCCCTTCAATCGTTTTATCTCGGCTCTCCTTCGAGGTGATATCACTCCTCCACCCCTCCCTGCCCTCTCCCCAGCCGTGCTGCAGCTGCGCTATTATCATCCCGGGAAAACTCGGGTTAGAATCAGTGATAACACCCTCACCGAGATACGGAACATGTTCAACTCCTGACAAAAACATTTAGGAGAGGAGAGAGGATCGTGGAGTCACACAAAAACCTCAAACACAATGTGCAGAATTAAAACTTTGAGTACAAGCTGAAGTTGTGCCTTTTAAATTCTGTACATGAATGCAAAACCTGTTTCTGCACTTTGTTCAGCTGCAGGAGAGTTCATTTAAGATCATTTTAGTCCAAATACAGGCTTAAACATCAAGCTGACCGCGTCATAAATAAGGCTGAAGCGTGCTGGATGACAAGAAAGTAACAGGCTGGTAATAGCTTTCAAAGTGTTTTATTGTTTGTGTCGACGTCCTTTGTAAGCTCATCCCTTTTTGACGCGACCCAAATGTCACCCTTTGGCTCTTTTTGTTGATTGAGAGAAGTGAGAAAACAAAACCAGTAATGTGGGAAAGTTTAATTTTAACTACAGTGAGAGGGGGGGGTCTTTGACGTGTTAGTGGAATATCAAACCCCTCGGTGTTGAGTTGTAAATGACGCCTCGGTAACATAATAATTATTAAAAACGCTCCTCGTACCCCGGGCCCGCTGTGAGGGGCCAACAGGCGGCTGCACTTCAATCAGCATCGGCTTGGCGGGGAACAGTGGGCCGGGGCAGGCGTCTCCGTGGGCGGCATGCAGTTTGACCGTGGGGCGGTCTGTAAGGGCCCTGCACCGGTCCTGCAGCCTGGGGGTCTTTTTAACTCTGCAGGGCGCTGGTGTCCTACAGGGGTGATCACAGCGCTCAACCCCCTCCTTACACTGAGCCGGTAATACAGGCATGAAGCGGCTTCAATGGGCTGGAAAAGACGATCCAAGGCTTGTTTTGTTTTGTTAACAGGCTGAATGAAAGGGATTAACACTGGCAATGTGTGCATCATCTGAAGAATGCATGTCTGTAGGGATTTAGATTCCCTTCCTCAACCCTCATTCACAAATTATAGCTTAAATGTCAGGCACCGAAACCTCTTCATTTTCCTTCAAGACTCTTAAAGTGGCTGCTTGTTTTGGACCATAAATCTTCAATCTGCATCATTAATCTAACAGACTATTATCTTAACATGTAGATTACGCTCATTAGCATCACAAACACTAAAGGAACTGCCCTTTTATCACATCTCCTTTAGTGTCTGTGTGGGAAAACACCTACTTTTCTTCACATCATATGTTAATGTCAGCACTTTTTAACACAACATATGTTGTTAGGCCTGTGCTGAAAGGTTACAGTATGGCAGGGTGTGTGATCCCACAGGAGACCTCAGATGTCTGCAGAAGAAAAAAAAATCAAGATTTCAAAGATATGTTTATCATTTAGAGTTAATAGATCTGTGAAAGGGGCCGTGCAACATGTCTATATATATATGCTGCTGCAGGAAGGTGTTTTTACATGTCTTGTGTGATCTCTATTTATGTACTTTTCCTTCTCTTTAGGGACAATAAAGTATGTCTTATATTATCTTATTACATCATAGATCAACACGTTGGAATTAAATAAAACAAGCCAGAAACAATAAGAGTAAAAATCTAATCTACAAGTCTATTTTAGGTCTGTTTCCTTCATACCTTCTGACCTTCATTAGTCAGACGAGAATAGGGACTTATGATCTTTGATCCAAGGACATTTTCTAACTCTCTGTTCCAAAAGTCAGAACTGAAAAGGCACTTAAGTTAGCTGCTCCCTTTGAACGAATCAAAAGAGTTGAATTTAACAAACTTCTCTCGTTGGGTGATTTTAAGAGAATGTTAAATGACTTGGAGGCGGACACATCTGGCTGCAGATGTTCTCCCTGATGTGTTACTGGATGATTTTGACAAATATTTGCTGTTCATATTTGTTATTTGTGTCTTTTAATGCCTAATGATGTATTTTTGTATTTGTATGTTTGGCTGCTCATTGTTTGCGTGTAACTCTGTTAATTGTGCTGCTGACCGTCTCGGCCAGGACGCTCTTCAAAAAGAGATTTTTAATCTCAATGAGTTTTATTCCCTGGTTAAATAAAGGTTAATAAAAAGAATATTTTATGGACAGAGTCACAATCGGTAGAAATGTACTGTAACAATACTTTTTTATTCATTTGTTATTGTTGCTTTCACACCTGCTGACCTCTTCCCCTTTTAACATCTTAAACACACACACACACACACACACACACACACACACACACACCTTGTGATTTTTCTTTAGTTGCATAATGACGTTAATTTTCACTGGTTAGATGTTTAATAAAGGGCCTTAAAGGGGCCATCTAATCTCCCTCTGGCTGGCTACCATCAGCCTTTAGAGTCGACTGAAATAAGTTTGTTAACAGCTTTGAATTTAATTTAATGTGTTGTATCTTTCTCTGGAACGCTGAATTCCTGTCTGCACAACAAATTTTCCTTTGGGTACAAATAAAGAAACCTTGAACCCTGAACCTTAAAGCGCTCATGCTCTCTGGAGAGATCTGGTCCAGTTTGGTTGTTATTTTTCTCATATATTTGTGTTTTATACAGGCAGCAGAAACAGCTGGGCCCCTGAAAGGTCCAGGGAATGGTCCCTCACATGGATATGATTTAAATCAACGTATGCACATTTGCTCAGTACTGTTAGCGCTAGCCTCCTGGCTAACGTTAGCACCCTCTGCCTGGCTCCCATCAGCGTTTGGAGTAGACTGAAATAAGTTTGTTAACAAGTTCTTGTCGGGGTCAAATGCCCGAGCCATCTCCCTCCTTTTCTGGCATCCTGACTTTGTGCCGGTCAGGGAGCGGCTTTACTTCTTCCATCGTAACTGGCACAACAGTAAAGTTCACTGGGCCCACTTACATCGGTAACATTACAATTTTAAGAAAAGAGGGGTTTACATTTTGAAACAGGCAACATCTTAAACAACAATAAATACAATGTTTGTTTTTGTTGCTTTTAGAGGTAACGCTGAGTTTTTAGGTGTTAGGTGTTAAATAAGATGTGAAAATTGTTGCTTGAAATTAGGACAGACCATGTTTTAGCTATGGAGCCTCCAAGCTTTCCCCTTTATCCCCCATTATGGGCGGCCTTGCACAGTACCCTCCTCAAAGCGGTGAGTAAAGTCACATCAGAATTACAGAATTTTGTTTATTTAACATGTAGTATAGCGAGCCTAAAACAAGGATTGTTCCTTTAATCATTTGATATTGAGTTGGTTAAGGCAGTGGTTCTCAACTAGTGGGTCAGGACCCAAAAGAGGGTCGTGAAAAGTTTTCAGGGGGTCGTGAATGTGTGCCTGTTAAAAAAAAAACATGTCTTAAAGGCTGTGAAGCGCTTGTTGCTTGTTGCATGTTTTGGACCACCTGAGGTCCAAACTGCAGATTTTGTCATTAAATAAATCTGATTGGGGCGCTGGTGGCCTAGTGATGTCGTAAACAATGTACAGAGGCTGTAGTCCTCGGTGCAGTGGCCTTGGGTTTGAATCCTCCCAACATTTTACTGTGTCTCCTCAGCTGTCTTGTCCAAGAAAGAGCAACAATACCCCAAAAATATCTTTACAACATAAATAAATAAATGTGATAGGTTGAACAATTTCATACATTTGGGGTTGTGATTTTTCATGAAGGATTTGGTGGAGGGTCCTGAGGCTAGACCAAGGTACAGCAGGGGGTTGGAACCTCAAATGGTTAGAAATACCAGCTATCTATTCCAGCATCAACAACAGCAAAAAACTGTAGATGCATCCTTCAGCCTTTTGACGTAGCTAATATTTTCTAATCTTACCATTTTGATCTTCTTAAATCTGAACGTTTGGGCGTCATGTTGCATGTTTTCAGCAGCATATCACATGTGTGCTTTCATCGACACTTCCAGGTGAATTCAGCCCGATACGGTTCTCTCCTGTTGTGCAGCTCTCCTGTGACAAACAGCATCTTTTTTATGTGCCACACAGCTGAATATCCGTCAGGCAGGTTCACTGTGGGACCATTCTGCATGTCAAGGCTGCTGCAGTTATTTGTCACTCCCTGTCAAGGCTCAAGTGCTCGCTCCTCCGCACCCACCAAGGCCTGCAGAGAGGGGTGCGCACAGACGAGCATGTGCGTGTTCATGACAGCAGTCCCTGTGGTGAGCAGGTGTCCACGCCTGTGTGTACGGCTTTCGATGCTCATGTTGAAGGGGCCAAGTCAAGGTGCACTTCTCAAAGTCTGACGTCTGCAGGTTGTTCAGGTGGAGCTGAGATTATGTCTGCAAAACTGCACCGATATGAGATTGTTGAGGCTGATATCCAAATTAGGAAGAGTATTGCATATAATTTAAAGGCAGGGTTGGTAATTTTCAAAAAGTAGCATGATTTTGAAAGTAGCATTCCCCCTGCACCGTCTACACCCCCCCCCACCCCCCCCCCCCCCCCCCCCCCCGTGCTCCCTCAAAAGCCACGCCCCCTCACTTACATGCACGAGCGCCGTTGCTCCAGAAGTGGAAACTACGTCGTCTCATGTCTCATTCAGCGGTAAATAAACTCACAGTATAAACTCTGTCATCGGTGATGCGCTTTGAGTGTGAGCTAGTGAACACAAGAGGTAGAGAACGAGCAGGTAGACAGGGAGGCGTCTGATTGGTTCATCAGATTGGTACCTCGTGGCAGACATTGGTCAAAGTTTTTACAGACTTACAACTGCTACAGAAGATGGATTTTCCTCTTTCCTTTTTCAGAGCACATCAGTTATTAATTTCTGTCAGGACCTAAAGACAATTTGAACCAAAATCTTAAAAAGTGGATCTGGAGAAAATGACCAACCTTGCTTTTAAAGTACCGGTGCAATATGTATTTATATTTGTTACTTGTGGCAAGCTTCTTTATTTTACTGTGCAGTGTACACCACCTGCTGTAAATATCTTAGAAATACACACTGTCCCTCTTCTACTTGAATGCAAGGTGAAGCAGTTCTAATTTCGTTGCACATTGTATGAAGACAATAAACACTAAAGGCTTTCTATTAGTTTATAAGCACTCTAAGAGCGTCTCTTGTCCATTAAAATAACTTGCTTAGATCATGTTGTATTAACAGAATGATAATGACGCCAGCTGTTTCCCCCATTCAGATTATACAGAATCATCTGTGAGGTGAAAAACAACAACCTCTGCTGCAGCTAACTCCAGTTCCCTTGACTCTGCCAGAGACAGAGATGTAGGGGAGGTGAGAGGCCACACAGCCTTGTTGACTTCAGTGACTCCGCCATTAAGGAAATATGGCTGCCGTGACCTCTGGAGAAACCGCACACAGGCACCCAAAAACATCAGAGCGCTGCAACCCTCCGCCGCCTGCATGCATGAGAGCGAGGGAGCAGGGTGATGGAGGAACAGAGAGGACGAGGGGATGAAACAGAGAGGGGTAAAAGTAGTAGGGTTGGGGGGGCCGAGTGCATTTTTATGAGCCTATACCTCTCCAGTTTCTGGGTCGTCTGGACACGTAGACATAAATTTTCACCCCCTCCCTCCATCTTTGCTGCTTTCCTCTGGCACACTCACCAAGCAGACCCACGCTTATCTGCTTCTGCAGCCTGTTTGCAAACTTTCTTTTCCAGTTTCTTCCCCCCCCCCTCCTCATCATCCCCTTTCCCTTCACCCCCTCCCTCTCTTACCTGGGCCTAACATCCTGCTCTCCACCCTCCCTCCTTCCTTCTGCTTTCTCCTTTTAATTTCTTTTTGTTTATGGTAAGCCAACACTACCTTTCCACCTTCTGTTATTTTCTTCTTCTCCGACCACCTCCCCCCCCCCCCCCCCCCCCCCCCCCCCCCCATAGATGGAGATTAACTGGGGAGCGCAGCGCCATCCGTCCTTGCGACTGTTTGTTGTTAAGGAGATGGATGGAGGCTCCTTCTGCCAGCCCCACGCAGCCGCAATTACACCAGCCGCCATGAGGGATGGAGGGGAGGGAAAAGGGGGGAGGTGGGGTTGGAGAGAGGGAGACACAGAGAGGGGCATCTATCACGCCCCTTAATCTACCTGTCACTGCAAGGGCTTGGATGGAGGGGAGGGGGGGGGGGGGGGGGATTGTGAGGGGGAGGAAGGGGGGTAGGCTTCAAATTGACGGATGGTCAACAGTTTATTTCTTTTCTTTACCCTGAATTCGCTTTGCTTTTGGGAGAATCAGGGCCAGCGGTGACTGCACTCATTAAATGTCCTGATCACTCCGATTGATTTCCCAGAGCTTATTGGATTCTGTTGAACATAGCTGCTGTTCGTTTTGTGTGTGTGTGTGTGTGTGTTTGTGTTTCTGACAGACATCAACATTAGCAGAGGAAGCTGGGATGCTGTTGGGACCGCAGTGCTCCATCTGGCCAGAGTTTGGACACCCCGATATCACACTGGTGGAAAACACTGGGTGCTGAAATACATTGACTAAAGATTATACTCTCTGATAGTACACAGAGACCACACATGACACAATTTGCCACCTGAAACTGAACAATCATTGTTTTGCAGTTCGTTGGTATCACTGATATTATTATCCTGACAGAATTTTGTGATACAAGACGATTCACAGGTGAGTGGTGACTTTCCATATAAGGTCATGCTTCCATGCAGAAGTTCTAACATTACATATCACACGAGATAGTATTTTTTAAACATAGCCTACCAACACATCCTTATATTTAAATATTTAGCCCTAATTTAAGAGGAAGGTGGGGGAAGGTAGTGAGAGGGGAAGAGGGAGGGTCTTTCTTCCTCCTGGTCTAATTATCTCTGCTAGAGTACTGGATATTAACAGCCTGCTGTATCGATCAATACTGGATCTGAAATTGTACTTTAGGCTGTAATAGAGGCTGATACCTATACAGTCACTGTTCCTGGTATCAGAAACTAAACCATTCTAAAAAAATCCCCCCCTGATGCATGACGTCTGATAAATATAATATGTAAAATATTTAATCTCTGGGATGTTGCACCTGCAGTCTGCATTTGTTTTACCAGGAAGAATATCAGGTGCTGCAGTCTGCATTTGTTTTAGGACCAACTTCGAGAAGGTCTCTGGTGTTCCTTTGCTCGTGCACGTCCGTCGCTGCATGACATCACTTCTCTCCTCAGTGTATTTCCTGTCCCTCTTGAACTCTCCATACCAATATGACTATCAGCTATCAGCACAGTATTTAATTTAAATCTGAGTTTCACATTTTGATCATTGCGTGTCACTCACAGCGGATAAATGAGTGTGTGATCCGTCCAGTTTTTTTTTTTTTAAACCGAGGTGGCACAGTTTTTCAAAAATGTTTGACTTTGTTGCTCTTTTCCCACGTCCCTCACAGTTTCCCACACGGTAGATAATCCCTGTCAGACGGGAAGTGAGGGTGAAAGGGAAGACATGATGAAAGAAGGCCGCCACTGAAGTCCCTCTCAATGTTTACAACATATCCAGAGGGGGAGACGAAGCTACAGAGTCCGACATAATGATGACAGTGTTTGCTTTGATATCAACATAACGTGTATTTGGACGTATTCACAGAATACACGAATGACTGGGAAAAGGTGCGGCACTGGCTCACATTACCTGCTGCGTTCATGTGATGGAAAATTCAGACGTTTGTGTTGGAAACAAAAATGTCAGGATATTTTCAGGAGTTTTGCACATGTGTGAAAAAGACTACAACAGGCCTGTAGATGATTTCTACTTTGAGCTGACTGTGTGAGCGCTAAGTGTCTATACACCTCAAATTACACAAAGTGTTTCTTCCTTCAGTTTAAATAGTCCAGAACCAATCAACTTAAAACTGAAGGTCTGTGGAAACACATCCCAGAGCGGGGGTTGATGCATATCCACAGGTGCATTTGTGCAGACTTCACATCGCTTTGTATGATACCTGGAGGTTTTTTGTCTTTAAATTGGGGGAGAGGAGTCACTATGTCGACACAGACTGTCAGTGTGGATGGATCTGTAACATGTTGAACAAAACATTAAAGTCGTCCAGTAGCTTTTATTTATCTAGAACTATTTGCGAAAATCATCTTTATTTCACTGTGATATTTTTGCACAAATTTCGGATCTTACTGCAGAATATCTGTTTGCCATCTTGCAGGTATTTATTCTAAACATTGACGAAAGCATGCTCGTACATGGTTCAGGGAATAAAAAACTGGTGGCACTTCTGGCTCTGTATAAATATCCAGGGCAGCTCCGACACTTTTATACCTCATCGTGTGCACGTGGAGCTCTGTCGCCTTTCTGCAGAAAAAGAAAAACATTTTTGCATAGACCCCATTCTAGGCATTCAAACACACATTGCATTAACATGCAAACACACATGCACTCTGCTTCGCTACGTTTTTTTGTATAATCAGATCTGCATTTATTGCCCTCACACGCTCAGCTCGGCAGCATCCTCTGCTCACATGCATACTTGTTGAAGCAGTGACCTATCGTCTAGTAAATCTGCATACATAACTTATAATTCCCCCCAGTATACAATGCTACAGAAATATTATGAAAAGTAATCTGAGGTCCTCTACCCTTTATCCCCCCCCATCCTCGTCTCCCTCCTCCACCTCCTCATCTGTCCAGAAGAGTGAGAGATGGGATGGAGGGATTAATACTCTTCCGCCCAAGCCAACCCTGGGAATGATAGATGGACAGATGCAGGAAGCGAGCGGAGGCGGAGGAGAGAGGTGGAGATTAAAGGAGAGAAGTCTGAGGGTTCATAAATCCAAAGTGGGAGACCTGGTCCGCATCACACACTAATAAGATCTGCAAGAAATCCATGATGAGGGGGAGAGAGGGAGACAGAGGTGGAGTGAGGAGGAGAGATGGGAGCGGTGTAATAGCATTAGATGTAATCTAATCACGGCAATAAGATGTGAATGGATGAGTGTGAGCATGGTGATTATGCAGAAGAGGGATGGCGGTGTGTTGATGAAGCTTTGAGGTGTGAGGACAGGCCGGGCTATTGAAGGCAGCGAGGAGCGAGCTTTCTGCTACATACTCACAAAAATACAGTCGTTCTTGTAGTTCCTATCAGAGTTTGTCTTTCAAACTTGCACCAAAATGAAAGCAGAGGTATCATGTCAGATGCTTCATGGCTGCAGAATGTCTCAATTTGTGAACCAGGAAGAAAATGTGACAATTAATCAAACAGCATGCATAAAAATACCTTATTGCATGAATAAACGTTTACTTTTTCTATTTATTCTTTGCTTTTAAAAGTATTTTTACTTCTCTGAGTGCAAGTCGGTAAATCAGGGATGTTTGTGGATGTAAATGTACATATCAGTATTTTATTTTTTAATAAAGGGGATTCAAAAATATACAAAAAAGTGTTGATTCATGTGAAAGTCTGTCGGTCTGTGTGTCACTTTTGCATGAATAATTTTTCCTGTTGTTTGTCCAATCACTGTCCACTTATATCTACAGTTACTTTATGTATTGTATCATTTTAATGTGATAGTTTTAGTCTACTTTGCACACTCTTTCCCTTTCCTGTTCTGGTTTTTAATGCTCCATGTGGCTCTGACTGTCTCCCCGAGGACGAATAAAACGTTTTGTTAATTGAATAGAATTGAAATGAAACATTCGTTTTAAATGTGCTTACTTTTTCTCAAAGTGTGTACAGAAAAAGTAGCTCCTCCTGTGACGACTTTTCAGTTTGGGTCCATTTTGGCGCCCCTCGTGGACAAATTGGTAACTCTTATCTCTTTGCTGATTGGTCCTGTGTGCATGTGTAGCCAACTGTTTTTTTTGCAGAGAAATGTTGCCCTGCTTTCTTTTGACAATAAAAAGTATCACACATACACTTCTGAAAATATCTAGATAATTTCAGGAGGACTGCTCTGGATAAATTTGCGTTCACACATGCAGCTAGAGACTCTTTGCCATGCATGTAAAAAAAGACTGTACATGCCGGGCACTGTGAATCACCTCGTACGACACCTGAAAACTTCTCACAGGAGCTTAAAAGCCCTGAATCCAGCGAGCTGTCCAGGATCTGTTCAGTTCGGTTCGGTAGGTATTTATCGGCGTTTCCACTGTCAGAATTTGGGAATGGTACCAAATAAACAGTCTGTACCTTCCTAATTTTTTTGCTACCCTTCTGTTGCAGTGCCATGCGTTCTGATCCCACCCTAAAGAGGGGTTGTTGACACACGGCAGTCAGTTGATTGGTTGAAAGAATTGTCCTCATGGGAGCTTTAAGTGTAAGCGACTAAATGCGCAAATACAGGAAGCGGCTTTACAACAATGTATGAATGTTTAAGTCTTTATATTTGTCTATTAATCAATTGTTTTACTTGTGTTGTATCGCGGAACCTCCAGAAAAGATCTCAATATGTCCTTCTTGTTCAAATAAATGATATATTAAAAAAAAAAAAAAATCAACCTGAAGTGCAGGCGTGACCTGACTCGGTTCAGATAGAGTGCTCCTTCACCTCCCTCCTCCTCCTCTCCCCTCCGCCTCGACCCTACCACCATTACCCTCCAACCCCCACAGCCTCCCCTGCATCCACCCGGGCCACATTTTTCATGGCCCAGCTGTCGGAGGGCCATGATTGGTTGGCTCTGCAGACAGATAGCCGATAGGCTCTGATTAATAGTTGAGGCCCAAGAACTTCCTCATTGATCAACAGGACAGGCTGCAAGAGGAGGCGGGGGAGGAGAGAGAGAGAGAGAGAGAGAGAGAAAAAGTATGCCCTGTCGCTCTGCAAGTGCGGCCTGATAACCCTGATACTGGCTCTCTGGTCGTGTGTAGAATTGTGTAAGTGTGTGTGTGTGTGTGTGTGTGTGTGTGTGTGTGTGCATGTGATTATGTGTGTGCTTGTTTACAAAAGCAAATAAATGAGGGGATGTTACAAACAATATGAAATGGCGGCACTGCAGTGAAAAAAAAGTGCTGAAGGTTTAGTCACATTCTTTCCATCTTCAAAGCTCTCTGGTCTTGTGTAGAATTGTGTAAGTGTGTGTGTGTGTGTGTGTGTGTGTTTGCGTGTGTGTGTTTGTGTGTATGTGTGTATGTGTGTGATAGCATCTTTGAGCCTTACATGAATAAGAAAGCTTGTGTGTTATCAAAACATGCACACACACACACGGCCTACTTGGCTGAAAGCAAGCAGGCCTGAGAGGGCTGTAGGCATGTGATTGTGTGTTGATGTGTGTGTGTGTGTGTGTGTGCGTGCGTGCGTGTGTGTGCGTGCGTGCGTGTGTGTGTGTGTGTGTGTGTGTGTGTGTGTGTGTATGTGTGTGCGTGTGCATGTGTGTGTGTGTGTGTGTGTTTCAGCTGAAAGTTCAAATAAATGTTTGATATGAGGACGTCATCAGTTCACAACAACATAAATTCATCGTATCGGATACAAATGAGTTTTTTAAGTCTATTTGTTTCCACGGCGCATTTGAAGGGTGTGTGTGTGTGTGTGTGTGTGTGTGTGTGTGTGCGTGTGTTTGTGTGTTACAGTATTTAGGTGTGTGTGTTTGTGTGTGTGTTTCCCCCCCTGCTGCTCGGTCCAGCCCCTAGTTGATTGATGATCTCCACTCCCACAGGGTCAAAGGGGTCGTGACCTCCCACTTTTGACCCCCTACCGAGAAGGTCACACACTCACTCACTCACACACAGACACGCACACACACACACATGCACGCACGCATGCACGCACGCGCACACACACACACACACACACACACACACACACACACACACACACACACACACACACACACACACACACACACACACCAAGCAGCCCGTATAGAAACAGATGGCCTTGGGACAACTGGTGCTTCGTCACCTTTCTTGCACAAACTCTCCACGTCTTAATGATTTCTCTCACTTTTACAAACGCAGCAGCGCAGGGCTATCACATCAGCTGATACACAAAACACTAAATTATCAAAATAATATATGACTTTAAGTGTTTAAAAGCTCAAAATAAAAAATATATCCTGACTTTATTAAGTCAAACCAGTTAGTGTCTGTATGAAAAACAACAAGACTGACATCAGTCTTTTTTTATTGTTATTATGAAGAACAAGAAATATGTTGCACATGCAGCAAAAACGCCCCCTAGTGGTACTACACGGTTATGGCAACTGTAAATATTGAAAAGCACAACTACAGTATAATGCAATTTATATTTATGTGATATAAAGAAAAAAAAAGTTTTGCTATGATAAGTGGCGTTAGACTTTGATTCATTTCTCAGGCTTTTATTCCCTTCAGTCCATGATGCCCTTTATTTGGGACAGGCGTCAATACAAGACGGACCTTTAATTATTTTCAAACAAAACTTGTGCATAGCAAAGATGGAAAAGAGAATAATAATTTTTTTTTTTTTTTTTTTTAAATATGCCCAAAGTAAAAGTTAGAAATGACTCTTTTGATGTCAGTACGCCGACCTGCTGCACGGCCGGGACGTATAGGAGCATCATGTTGATGTTCATCTTTGTTTTATGGCTCTTGCTGCTTTTACTCCAAATTTTGAATCTGCTAATCCACACTAAATGCATCATGGCCTCTAATTGAGACCTGCCTTTGGTTGTCAAATCATGCACAAACCAAATGGACAAAAAAATAAAAAATAATTAAATTAAAGCCGCTTCCACACATTCACTCCTGACAATTTCTAGAAAATATCAAGACAGCTTGCCTTTATTCACAGATGCCCCTTACAGTGTGAAGTTCTCCATGTCATTTCAGGAGGTGGCGGGGGGTCTCAGGAGGCAGGACATGGTGTAAAAAAGACGGCGCAGTTATCATGTTTACATGATATCCAAGATGGCAAGCGCAAGGAATGATGCTATGACAGTTTTTTCCATAAAAATGGATGCTAAAGGGGCGATAGCCTGGTGTCTACAAAGGCTGCAGTCCTTGTTGCAGCGGGCCGTTGGTTCAAATCCGACCTCTGCCCTTTGCTGCTCCCCCCTCTCCCCCGCAGACATTTCTTGTCTCTCTTTTGAGCTGTCCGATCCAGTGGAGGCAAAACTGCAACTTAAAAATAATAAAAATGTAGGATACAAGTTATTGGAAGTATCACAGCATCACCTCAACTACTCACTCACTTCCTGAATATTTCCTGCTATGATGACAGACCAGATCACTCCTTCACACGGACGTTTTACTAGTAAAAGTCTGAAGAAAGTCGGGGTGAAAAATCCATCCATGTGCTTTCACACCTGCAGCTCACCCTGAACATTTTAGTACTTTTCAGGAGTTTGGTGTATGTGTGAAAACTTAGATTACAATAGACTGATGCACAGAGCAAAAGGAGCTTTAAAAAACTTTAACACAACAAAAGTCGTACAAAAAGACCTGTGAAATCAGAGACACAAACACCGAGCCCAGAGCTGTGGGACAGTTATGGATGGATGGATGAAGAGGAAGGAGGTTGGAGAACAGGAAGTTCCTCGGACAGGAAATGGAGGAAGATGAGGACAATGATGAAGCAGAGCAGTCAGGAACACCAGCTTATTAACCCACTGCTTATCAGTCTGAAGGAGGAAGACTGATAAGAAATGATCAGGTTATAAAATGATCAGAGTCTTTTCTTATTCTCGACCTGCTCCTGAGCGGCGGCCATCCTCAGCCAGCTGTACACATGCGTCTTTATCTCCTGACAGGAGGAAAGATGGAGGACAAAACAAACACTCAGTGAAGCAGCCATGCAGTATCAGGTATGTTTGCTGCATTACAAGAATATATATCAATAAAGTAAATCTTAGTTTCAAGACAAGACTTCAAATTGTTATTTAGGGTTTCCATATTTTGGCATCGCTTCTTATGCGTCAGTAAAAATCTGCATATTTCTTCCATCTTTTTTGAGTTGTCTGCAGCCTAAAGTCCACACGAAGGCGGGTATGTTTTTAATCAGAGGTTAAAAACAAATTCCCGTCCACACGCTCAAAAACCTCTTTGCCAGCATGAAAACACAAAACACACTGTTACGAGTGTCAAGAGCATGCCAAGTGTAAAACGATCTCCTAAAATGCAAAGATGTTCTCGCAATTTCTCTACAATGACCGTTTCATTTTACAAAGTTGTCCATTCAGGCGTCTCTGCTCGTCAACATCGTGGGAGAGTAACTGTGTATGTATGTGTGAGCATGTAAATAGTCCAGTTAGCAACGTTAGCACCAGCGCTAGTTTGGGTTAGTCTGCCGTCGCACTAATCTCATGTAGGCAGACATTGCCTGAAGTTGTGGCAGAAAGCTCCAGAACACGTCCAGTAAGTTGACCGTTTTTTGTGACATATTATTGACGTCTTTGTGATTTACTCATGTGGTGTACAGATCATAAAATAACGTATAGTTAAAGACTACATGGGTCTACCTCTCTGGCCTTCCTGAGCGACCAGCGGTCTGTGACTCTGCTGCTCGACATATCAGCACAGTGAGCCGTGTCCTCAATGAAAACGGTCTGAGCTTCTTCCCCTCCCTCCGTCCTGTCTCGGACCACTGACAGCTCCCTCCATGGGTCGACTCCACCTGAGGGTATCAATGTACAAGTTAGTCTCTTAAAAACAAAGGAATGATCACTGCTCCTCTCCTCCTTGGGACGCACCATTCACATACAGGACCCTGTGTGTTGGGGGGTTTTCCCCTCCAAAGTAAGTATTTGTGAAGGCAATGTGTCCAGGCAGGGAATGCTGGGAAATGGAAAACACCATGGGGCAGACTTCAGTCAGGGTTTTCAGGGTCACAATCCCAGAAAACGGGCAAGTGGCGTCCTCACAAGTCTGATCTACACACACACACAGAAAATGTAAAAAGGTTGTCATCACACAGGGATAATAGCATTGCGTATTTGTGGCCGTGTATGTGTATGCATACAGAAGCCAAACTCAGAGCAGGTCTGGTAGATCCACGCTCTCTCTGCTCTCCTGCTCGAAAGAAGAGACGTGTTCATCAGGTCCTTCACTGACGTCTCGCGGGAGATGTCCAGACACGGCTCCTCACCGGTAGAGCGGTAGATCTGCAGAGGTCACACAGAAACACAACAACATATGGAACTTCTCCCCCTTGGGTCCCTGACTGCATAATAAGCAAGAGTAACCCTGAGCGTCCAACCTCATGGACGTGGCTCTATGGTGACATCTTGTGGCTATTATGTGGACCTACAAGGAGGAACCACAAGCACAGGTCAGGGTCAGATTTGATCAAATCTTGAATCTAATTAGATGAGGAAAAAAAGGGGGTAAGGATTCATATTGGACAAGATCCTGTTCTTGCTTTTTATCCAGAAAAAACTAAGTTTTGTGTTGTTGAAAATTTTTTTTACATGCTTCATTAATCCTTGAGGGGAAATTCTGGTTTACACTCCGCTATTGAGACACATGCATCTCAGACAGGGCATGCATTAGTGGAGAGATGTCAGAATGAGAGGGGGGGGGGCTGCTAACAGGGAGCACTCTTGAACTGGTGGGGGTTCGGTGCCTCGCTCAAGGTCACCTCAGCAGTACTCAGGAAGTGACCTGGCACCTCTCCAGCAACTAGACCACCTTCCATACTTGAACCAGTGACCCCAACCCAAGTCCCTACAGACTGAGCTACAGCCGCCCCACAAGAATTGGGTTACCTTTGATAAGAAAAATATGATCATCCTGATCCTGATTTTAACAGCACTTATGATTGTTTAAACATTTTTATGATATTTTTCACTCGACTTGCTGAATAGAATCAGACATAGAGGTTAAGGTTGTGGCCAAAAAGTAAAGGGTTTCATCCCATTAGAATATTTCAGCACAAAGCTGTTAATATGAAACATTCAATTTGTAATTAAAAGCAATTTGTAGGATCATTAGTTTGCACGGGTTTTGGCGCATCATGGAGAAAATGTTAAGTATGACGTCTCATTAATAGCTCTGTAATCCGGATGTGGTTATCTTTGGTAGAATGTATCTGTGCCATCAGTTTGGGCTTGAAAACTGATGTAGAAATCAAAATCAGGTTGATTAAACATCGGAGGACAGCAGGAGGACACCGTCAGTGCCAGTGAGCGTTTTTTAATTTCATACCTGTGCTAGTTCAACGAGGCGGTTATAAGGCTCCATCGTCTCCTCGTTTGCCTTCCCTTGATTAGTCATTACACCACAGAGCTCGTTAATAGTCATGAGCACTCCTTCCTCGTTGTACTGCACTGTTCCCATGACGATGTCGGCCAGGCTTTGCATCAGCTCAACCTGAAGGAGAAATGAAGGGTTAAAAAAGAGAAGTTAATTTTAACTTTTCGAACATTTAAGAACCAATTAAAAAAAAAATGTGAATGAAAGAACAACGGAACGAGTGACTCTCTGGAGTCAATGCTGACGCAGGTAGCCATGTGGTGGACACTGAAGCTTCAGTGTTTAGCCAGCTCTGCATCAGTCTGTAAACCTTTCTGCATTCTAACCGCTCTCCATTCTCCTAGTTTGAGCAGGTTTCTGCTCGTGGAGCTTATTAGAAACATGCAGAGGCTTTTTAGGTCGGGTACAATCACTTCTATCTGAACCACTTCTCTTGCCCGCTTCCATCGCTGCAACACCTGTTGGTTTGACCTAATAACTTCTCTCATATATGGCAAACCGAGGGGCGTCCAAAACGGCCGTGTGGGGGGTGCCTTAAAACCACCTACCTTCTCTGGTCCAAACAAATCCAGAGCATTCAGGACCAGAATCTAAAGTTAGAAGGAGGACATACTGGCTGCTACATTGTTGTCAGAGAAGCCAGCACTTCAACATAAAAGTAAAGAATGGGCTAAAGATGAAGAGCTAAAAGCTAAAAGGCTAAATGGAAGAACAAGTTAGCTCACAAATGTATAACTGGTTGGACTAGCTAAAGCAACATTGAATATAAAACACAAAGACAGTTATGTGTCCCTCTATAGGTTAACCAAAACTGCCACTTATATAGTTTTCTTAAAGCAGCTCATAAAGCTAAAGCGTCACCTGATCATTCAGATCCTTTGGGACCTGACAGCAGCCAAAGTCAGCTGACACTTTGCTGACATTACCGGCCATCAGTGCAGCTTCCACTGCAGCAAACGCTCTCTGCACGGCGGCCAGACACTACAGGAGGAAAAGATGAGGGAGACTTTAACACCAGACAGACTGGCATTATATATCAGTCATATGATGCACGAACAGGTGGCTGACTTCGTACCTTCTCTGAACCACCAACCGCTTCAATCGTGAGACTCAAGCCTGCAGCCTGTAACAGAAGGCACAGATGTTGGAGATAGAATTAAATTTCTCTGGGGAAGGCATTCACGCCCATAACTTGGGTACTTTGAAGATCCTTGCTATGACTCTGGTGTTATGCTAATTCTGTGATCATGGAATGTTCCAGCGTACGTTACTGTAGGCAGAGAAGTCCAACCTGGCCGTGACAGGAGCAGATGAGGCCACAGCTCCAAACACCAGATGGGGAAACTACAAAGGAAGAGAGACAGGGACATTTTAAGAAAGACGGTTGCATTCATAAAAAATATATACATTACAAAGATTCTTTTTTAAAATGGGTAAGGACCTATGACTCCTAAACACTCTCATACTCATGCTTAAATTTTCTCCAACTTAAGGATCATTCACGTCATGGTCTTTGGAAGAATAAAAATCTAATTTTACCCAGTGGAAGCATATAATGTAAAGAAAATCAGTCCCAGCACTGAACCTTGTGGAACTCCATCGCTAATTTTGGTGTGCATAGAGGACTTATCATTGTTTAAAACAAAGAAATGTTCAGCCTTATGCAGCTTTGAATACTTCCAGAGCTTCATATCGTTCACCTTTCCTCTGAACCAGGACGACAGAGCTCCAGAGTACGAGCCTCCAAAGCTGATCCACGTGTTTGTGAGGCTCAGATTGAAACTGTGGCTGATGAACTGACGGAAAACGGCCAAGTCAGCGAGCCTGGATACAAATACAAAAGACACACACATTACAGTCTGTCATCATTTCAAACACAGGTCGTAAGTTCAGCCTTTTCACAGATGCAAGGACATAAATAAACGTGTAAGCAGCCAGTCGAAAAAACAGAGGCATACACGAGAAACATGCAAAAACACTTCCATAGAAACACAATGTCACAGTGAGAAATTCAACAAAAGGTGGAGAATCCCCGTGCAGAAGAACAACAATGATCTATTTCTCAAAAGACATAAAGGAAAAACAAACGCTTAACTAGTATCACAGTACAAGATCAGAATGTGCAGAATGTGCATGTACTAAATCTAAAAAGACACCACTGACAGGTCAGACGTTATGAACCGACACAGAAGGGAAGGAACACTGTGCATTCAAGTGGTTTCAGAAACATCTGAAAAACGAGTTGGAAAATGCTCATGAACACCTGCTCAAGTCGGATCAGGTGAATGCAGGTGAAACATCCCAGGAGCACCTGAATGCAGCATAAATACAGGGGGGGGGGGGGGGGCACAGGTGAGAACAAGGAGGGCAACTGGAGGGAAACACTAGACATGATACACAGGGGCAAAAAATACAAAATAAAACAGGAAACCCTGAAAACTAAACTTGGGAATGTTACAATAACAAAAAAACACAAGAAATACAAGAACAAGAGAAGGGTGAAGGGACAAAATAAAACAGGAAATCAAAACTATACATGAACAAAGAAATGATAAAAAGCTGAACAAGAAGTCATGACACACAGAGAGAATCCTGGCTGAGGGAAAAAAGCTTGAGACAGAGTCAGAAGGTTGCTCTCGCTTTAATACACACACAGACACACACAGGCCGACACTCACGCCTGCTGGCTGCTCAGGTGAGCCAGATTCTCGGTTTTAAGGCCATCGGGGATGATGCTGTCACCATAGAAACGATGCTCCAGAGCCAATAATAGAGCTCCGTGATCTTCAGCCATGTCGACGTGATGACCTGAGAAGAACACGGTCAAAGCAGCAGAAATGATTCATAGTGAATCAGGGTCGAAAAAGATCTCTGAACAAGACAAAACACAACAGTGGGAAGATAGAAGAAAGTGAGTGTTTGAGGGGATGACTCAAAACATGTCTGTGAAGTTTCTTGTTCTAAATCCACTCTGATCCTGTATTTGATCATGCCTATAAACCCCTCTATTTCAGCCCTGCTCAGAACAGGCTGTTTCTGTGTCTGTACCTTTAAATGTAAATGAGCTGTGTTTGACCACGCCCCCTCTCTGGAAGGGCTTGGTTGTACTCTGGCTTTCTCGCTCCTTGTCCTATTGTTTACAGTGAGAAGGCAGACTCAGAGGGCAGAACAAACACCTAGCTGTGGGAGTGTCACCCACCTGGGGGAGGGGTTACTGCCCTTTGTGATGTCATGAAGGGAAAATCTCCAAACGGCCTGTTTGAGCACACATTTTCTGAAAAGTGGAGCAGGCAAAAGAGGCAGAGAGGATGGACTTTTCTTATCATTGGGGGGGTTGTAGACAGACTAGAGACACATGTTAGTGTTAGAGAAATATGGGGAAGTGTATTGTGTATAATGTGGGACCTTTAAAGAAATTCAAAGCTCAGCTAATGAATACATAGACCGAAATATTGAGTTATGAGGCTTATGGTGTAAAAAAACGAGAACAGTACAGAAGTATCTGTATCTGTATCTGACTGTGAGTATCTGGCAGAAAAATACGTTGTTGCTTCATGCATTTTCAGCTGTTCTGAACATGTGTTGCCGTACCTGCAAGAACATCAAACTCAAAGATGGGGCCTTCTCCTCCAATGAAGAGGAACACTGGACCATCAGGACGCCGCCAATATGCCTCGTTCACGAAGAACCTCTAGAGAGCAAAAATGATTGTTTTCTTTATTGTCACCAGAAGCAGCAGAATGACAATGGACTCATTTGGCAGCCTTAAATGGCATAATATCTTTATATTATGATGTGGTCTGCTATATCATGCCCATTAATGTTTAGACTCAAGTGTTACGTTTCATGCTCCAAATGTGAGGCCACTTTTCATGCTGTCATCTCACCCAGACTAGTCGATATCTGACTCTGGAGGTGTAACTGTTTAAAGCAGTATTCAGTCTTTCTCTACCTGTGAGAAAGTGCGAAGGTCTTGTGGGTTGAAGTGGTCCAGCTGCTGCAGGATCCTGCCCTCCTTCACATGTTGGAGAGGCCGATGATACCCGGCTGTTTGCGCCAGGAGACGCTGCTTGACTCTCTGCAGCTGCAGGTGACGTGCACGCTCCTTAATCTTCCACAGTATCCTTCCTGACATTAAAAAAAGGGAAAGAGAGAAAATGCAAAGTGATTTCTGAGTTTTCAGGCGTTTTATCTTTCCTCACTCAGTCCTGTGTTACGGGGTTTATAACACAAAGGTTGAGCCTGAAAATATCAACCTTTTTTTTAACGAGATATTTTTTTCTGATGAGACAGTTGATTTTATTTACTTCTGTAATTATTGCATTTTTTTAATGACACCCAATGAAGATAAAATTACTGTCAGGGACAACAGGCTAACACATTTTCCTTCTGCTACTTAAGTCAACCCTTTTAACAAAAAACTTCAGCCAAAGTCAAACGATTCAAGTTCCTAATCTCGGAGTGGCTCCTGTCTGACGAGGATTCAAACCCGGAACGTCCTCACTGTGAGGAAACAGCACAAACCACTGCACCACCATGCAGCGTAAGAAATCCACAATTTCTACAAAAAATGCATACACCATGTACACAAACTAGACATATGTGCAAAGAGCAATTTTCAGTGTATAACGTGAAGCTCCTTTTGAGCCTTTATTTTTTCAATTCATCAACTCACCAGTGTCAACAAAGTTTAGGAGGAGCAGCAGGATGAGACAGCGTGCTGGTGGAAAAACCATCATTAGCATCGACTGAACTCCACGGTGAATCTGTAGGACTGAGGAGGATCTCTACGTCTCAGCTCCCTTTAAATGCCCTGAAAGAGGCCGGTGGTCCCTGTAAGATGAGAACATGTGAGATCTTTGACATGACCTGAGCGTCATTATGATCAGCATCGAGCACGGAGAGACAACAGACAAAAGACTGTGTGTGGGTGACAGAGAGAGAGAGAAGGAGAGAGGGGGTGTGTGTGTGTGTGTGTGTGTGTGTGTGTGTGTGAGAGAGAGAGAGAGAAAGACAGAGCGAGGGAGAGAGAGAGAGAGAGGGTGTGTGTGTGGTGTATATATATATACAAACTGCTCAGCAAAATAGAGCGTCAGCTTGGTGATATTGAGATCATCTGTCTTGTAATCGCTTGTTCTGAGAGGTCCAGTTACAGGAGCATTCCTCTGATGAACAACTGCTGCATCAGTGTGTGGAGGCACCGACCTGTAACCACACGCACACACACACACACGCACACACACACACACAAAACCCCTATTTGTGAGTGTGTAACGACCCCGAAGACCCTTTTTAGATAGGTACGCTAGTACACATACATACACACACACACACACACACACACACACACACACACACACACACACACACACACACACACACACACACACACACACCAGACCATTCAGGACCTGACTGTAAATTTAGGAGGAGGACATACTGGCTGATGCATAAAACAACTTTGTCATCACATCTGCAGCTTAACTATGTGTGCATTCAGACAGGCAAGCAATGCACCCAGAGTGAAACTATATATCTGTTATGACGCCTTGTAAAAGCCAAAACTTGATGATCATGCATTTCTTGTTTTTGATTAAAATGCGATCGGCCTTGAAACTATAAGCCAATCATCTACCGCCTGTTGCTTCATTTTAACTTTTAAACACACAGATATGAGAGAGATACAGATGTTCTGATGCAAGAAGGTTTGGCCAGTTCACATCTTTGAAAAGAACTTTAAGTTTGTCAGGAAAGGGAGATAAATACTAGCCGAAAGTAACCTTTAAACATCATAGTGCAGTTTCCTCTAATCCACATTCTGAGCACTGCAGGGGCGTCGAGTGATCTCACTTTTCTCAGAATACTTGGTACATGTTATCAACATTTGATTTTCCACTTAGATTATAACAGGTCTATAATGCGATGAAGCGCCATGCTCTCTTTCCTGTTGATAATAATCTCATCAAGCTGTGGTTTGCTAACGTATTGCTGTCATTACTGATGGTGAGAAATTCAAAGTTTGAACACAAACAACTGGTCACACTAATAAAACACATTTGTACAAAGACCGGGAAGGGACATGGATATGTGTTTTTTTTAAACACACGTGTGTTTCAGGCTTGTTTGTAACGAGGAAGTGGCTAAATGCTAATGTTAGCGGTAGCTAGCAGGTTATCAGATGCATTTTTAACTCATAATACGGCCCCTTGTGACTCCACATTTTCAGTATCCGTTGTGTACTTTCTCATCAATCTTTAAAACTCATGAACTGACACAGAAGGGAAGAAACACAGAGGGTGCGTTCAAATTGTCCTTTTTGCTTAGGAAGGTTCCTAACTGAGAGAAATGACCCGGAAGCATTTAAGTGGCAGCCATGATAAGAGCCGTTCGAATTCTGTAAAAGTTAAGGAAAGGTGGGTCAATGCTTCCTTTATAACCTCCTTTAGCATAGGATACACCGGACCATCCTTTACCAAAGGAGATGAGATATGCCGCCCCACAATTCCTTGCGGCCGCAACATTTAAAGCGAGTCGCACATCCGACCGTTCATGAAAATGAACGATGATCATAAAGTGACACAGATCATGAAAGGGATAAAAAGAGACATTTTTATCAGATGATGTTTTATTCAACATATTTAATTCACTTAAGAATGCTGTGAAGTTGAACATTTGTATGCTTAAAATATTATGTGTAGGCTATCATAAATGTAACAATTAATTTCATACAATCATATTTATTTTGATGTTGATTTCTGAGTGGACAGGAAGCTGATGGTTTCACTTTTCTTACTTGTAGCCTGGTAGTCTATATTGCTTTTATTTAAATCCCAACCTTGTGTTAATAAGGATTATTTCACCGGCAAGAAGGCACAGGGGAATGTTTTTTAGATGCGCTTTTTGTAGTCCATTTTCAGAACATTGTAGTTTCAACACGGCGGACACACGTCATTAACCTCCGCCGGCCCGTCGCATTAAATTACGTCGCCTAGCGGAAAATGTGGTCGGATTGTCAGAGCAACACGATCGCCTTTCCCAAAGTCCTTTATGAATTCTCCTAACATCTTTCCTTAACCTCATGACATTTTCCCCGGGGTTAAGGTAAAGTGGATAGTGAAAGGACATAGGAGGGACAATTCGAACGCACCCAGAGACTAAATAGATCAGGTAATCAACCACAGGTGGGACTAACAAGACACAGGTGAAGACAATGAGGGCAATCAGAACTGGAAGGAAACCAAAGACTGTAAACAATAAAGGGATACTTCACCCGTTGAAACATGAATCTGTATTGACATTGGGTCATATATGTAGTAGAAATGTGAAATACAATTTTGAAGTTGGTGCCTTCTTGGCCGTGAAAAGGCAGAAAGTGTCTTTTTGGCTCATGTGGATGAAAGACATCAACTCCCAGAATGCACAGCAATGCAGGCCACTCCCACCGATCTAGGGTCCTCTATTTACAGACATGAACTACAACACATACGGCCGTTTCCTCAACTGATTCTGAGATTTCTTCCAGAAGGAATTGGCATCCTGGAAATTCCTGGTAGAAAACAGACTCTATGTCTGTGTCCATAGGCAAACAGTGAGAGCACCGACATCACCAGTCCGCCCCAGCTCGAGCCGGCAGGGGCCGAGACACCAGACCGGCCTGTCGGCAGCAGCCGCCTCGCCGCTATATTGCAGCCTGTAGAGATAGCCATGAACATCCGATTCAAGCACAAGACCTTCAAAATCCCCTTCATCCATATCAGTTTGAAGTTGAAACATACTTTTTTCTCCATAGAGCCTGTTAGCATAGCTTCCAAGCAATATGGCAGACGTTAAGTTTCGATTCTGGGAGTGAGTTCCCACCCACTGATCTGTGATAGGTCTGTAGCTTCAGTGGTTGAAAATATGAGGAACTAGAGTTGTAGTTTCATCCCGCTAACCGCAACAGCTTCTGATGATGCAAAATTACGATTTTTGCGTCACTGGAAGCTCCTTTTCAGACTTAGAAATACAAAGATTTCCCGTCTCAGGGGAAAATGAGGGAGGGATGCACGACCATTCAAAAATACTACCAGGTTTCTAATGCTACAAAGCTTAATGCATATGGGTGAAGTATCCCTTTAATGTATGAAGCCTGAGTGACATCCCCCGTCTGTTCCTGCAGGGGGCTCCAGAGGCTTATAGGCAGCAGCCGCCATGCTGGAAATGCTGTCTCACCCTGACTTTCAGTCAACCTAACAACAGGCTGAGAGCTGGAGCTGAGGCAGGTTTTAAGCCTCCTGACAAACTGTTACACCGCACTCGTCTGTCAATCAGGTCAGCTACACGCCTAACTGTGGATAACACGTATCATTTTCAAAATCAAAACGGAGCCTTTTAAAAAAAATCACCCCCCCCATATAGTTTGTGCCAGTGATGACAATAACTAATCAGACCTATTTGTTTTTTTGAATCAGGCTGTAATCATGATCATTTATGCTGTAAAAACAGCTTTTTTGAATGGGTGTGTATGTGACTTCCAGCCAGCCTCTAGTGGACACTCAAGGAACATGTAAAAGCTCACATTATTTTTTAATGGACTTGCTTGCAACAATTTCCAAGAGCACTCAACTCTTCACAACATCCCACGACAACTTAGAACCACTGTGACGTCAAGTGGAACTTTTAGCATTTTAAATCATCTCAATCTGACATATCGTGATCTCAAATCACACAGATAAAGTTCAGGAAGAGGAAACCATGTGAAGTGTGTTATATTGCAACATTCATTTCATCACAAAGACACTTTGCCGTTCTCATCGGGTGAAGACATGAACATTACTGAAGTGGTGCCAAAGCCACAGTCGCTTTACTCTGTGGTCTTTGGCTGTATTCTAGCGCTGGGTCTGCCTCTTAATGCCGTGTCACTGTGGACTCTGCTCAGACACCACAGCCTCAAATCCCCCAGTGCCGTCTTCATGGTGAACCTGGCAGTGTCAGACCTGCTGCTGGTGGTCTCTTTACCAATGAGGGTCTACTACTACGCCACAGGCACCTGGCCTCTGGGCAATTTGGTTTGCAACTTGATTACAATGCTCTTTCACAACAACATCCGCTCCAGCGCCTTCTTCATCACCTTCATCAGCGTGGACCGGCTGCTGGCTGTGGTTTATCCTCTAAGGTCACGCCACCTTCGGACCTCGTCTAACGCCTGGAAAGCTGTGGTGTTCGTTTGGCTGCTTGTGTTGGTGATCAACATCCCAGAGAATGTGCTCTTTTCAAAGTTTTTAAACAAGTTAAATGAATCTTCCTGTTTTGAATTTATGCAAACTCCTAGATCATCGATGCATTACATTCAGCCCGTGCTCATGTTCACCATGCTGGTCATCAACATGGTGTGCACGGCTCTGGTGTCTTGGACTCTTAGTAGACGCCTGAATGACTCTGCCAGGGTCAACAAGAAGGTGAATGTCATGCTGATTTTCGTCTTGAACCTGGTTATGTTCATCATATGCTTCATACCTCCGTCTGTTGGTATACTTTCAACAAAGATTCATGTAACACCTTTAATATGTCTCGCCAGTGTGAACTGCTGCCTGGATCCTTTGTTGTATTACTTTTGTCTTGATGCTTTCTGGAAGAAGAAAGAGGATGTGGATCTTCCAGGAGAACAGCAGTTAAAGGACATACGATCTCCATGTGTTGGTTTGGAATGATCATTTGGCTTAAATGTTTAAAGTGGGACAAAAAAAATCTGTGAAACTTACGATTGTGTAAAATATGCTTGTTAATAGCTGCCATAGTTTGTGTACCTGTGTACTGTATTTCCATGATTGTTGCATGTTGTTGTTTAGCTACGGCAAAAGTTGTTCAAAAGAATCTCATGCCAATGTATTAAACATGTATTTGAACTTCATCCTAACAGCTTCATGACCACAAATGATTTACGTAGACGCCTCCTGCATCAGGGGCGTGTTCAGACTTTTTTGAGTGGGGTGGCCCAACTGGGGCTCTGACTTATGCAGGGGTGGCCTGAAATGTGATGTGTGCACAAACACATTATGAATATCAATTAATTACCCTTTTCAACCTCATCAATAATATCTACTTTATAACACAAGATATTGGCAACATTATGACACAAAGAGAAGATGCCTGTTCAAAGTCACAAAATAAAGTACTTAAACATGTATATGCAAACTCCTGCACAGTCCAACTTGCAATGTTTTTGTCCCGACACATTGCCAGTTAGTTTGCTGCAAGTAAGACAGTGTGCATTACTTTCCTGTGCCCCGTCTTATGAGATAGATGTTAGAAGTTTTTAATTACATTTTAAAGTACAAACAAAAGAAAAAATGCTACATTGATATGTAAAAAAAACTTTAATCAGCATTCTGCAAAAAACACTATTATTGACAGGGCAAATAGCCAGGGTGGCACCTGGGGTTGCGTAAATGTGAATATTAAAGGACAAAGCCTGAGTGACTCACCCGTCTGTTCCTGCAGGGGGCGCTGGAGTCCTGTCGATGGCGGTCTCCATGCTGGAAATGCTGACTCAGCCTAACTTTTAGTCAACCTAACAACAGGCTGAGAGCTGGAGCTGAGGCGGGTTTTAAGAGTCTTGACAAACCGTTTCATCGCGCCCACCTGTCAATCATGTCAGCTACACGCCTTATTGTGAATAACACGTACTGTTCATAAAATCAAAACGGAGCTGTTTAAAAAGAATTCAACCACGTACGCCAAAGCGTGTAATAGACACGTTGGTCCACTAGAGGATGCGTGTCAGTGTCACGCATTGCCTGTCTTCAGTGTCAAGTGTACACGCCTGTGATCTGTGCCGTACCAGCAGGGGGCGATAATTTACTCAATGTCAACATCCATCACGGACAAAAGAGAAGCGTTTCAGTGTATTCCAAACCTGTCAGGTAAGAGTAATTACCCGGGATTAATATTTATTATTAAGTTATTATTAACCTAAGTTTGAAATAGTTTAAAGACTATCTCTACATTAACGTTTTCTCAAATTAAACCTGATAAACCTGGGCTAATATTATATCTAGCTAAGGTTGAAGCAGTATATCCCCCAGTACTAGATAGATCAGTATTTGGACCTGTTTCTGTGTCATCTGATGGCTTACAGCCTAACGCGACCGTGCTCTTCGCAGTAACCGCAGCCGATAAACACAAAAGGTGTCCACGCAAATTCCTCAAAATGCACTCTTTAGATACGTCTGTAAATGAATGATTTAACCAAAGAAGCTCTATCTGTTTCAGCGTCCGTTGTGAGCAGGACACCAACAGACGCGTTCGGCTGAAAGTCTCCAGTTAACGCGGTCACTGTTTACACCGTAACACCTGTCAGCCCATTTCTGTTTTAGCTTTTTATCTTTTGTATACAAAGGGCCATTTAATAAATCCTAACTTTTGTCAGGCCTCCCTCTAACATGAAGACTGGGGAGGTATTTTGTCTATGGTCAGTATGGGATGACTATTGAATAACTGGTTATATCAGTAAATGACATCGATGATTCTGACATTTTTCTCCAGATTAGTAACCTACGGCTTCTATATATCCCAACGTTAGGCTACTACATAATAGACTTTGGTTTAAATCATAGACTGTAAAAAGCTTAGTTGGCGTGCTCCTAACATGACAGCCAGTGGGAGCTGTATTTTCACTGACTTCTATTTGTGATGTGGCTTTGATTTGATCTTGTTGACCAGTTTAGTAATTCATTCCCTATTTTGGTAACATTCATGCAGTTTACATGCTAAATGTGACTAAATACAGGTCCTTTAGGAAGCTGTATTCATTACATGTCACAGTTATCTTCCCAATGACGTTACAGCTCAGGATTCTATAATTTGAGAAATCCTGGAAATTTTGCTGTGGATGAAATAACCTTTTTTGTGTTCTTCTTGTCCTACAGACCCAGTCCATCCCTGTCTACCCTTATCACCTGTCCATACCCCTTTATTACCTTAAACCAACGGCTCTTTTAAGAGCCATTACACCCGCTGCTACAGCACCACACATAGACACACATTTGCTCTCACATTTGTCTCTCTCTCTCTCGCTCTCTCTCTCTCTCTCCTTCCCTCCCTCCCTCTCTCTCTCTCGCTCTCTCCCTCCCTCTCTCTCTCTCTCGCTCTCCCTCCCTCTCTCTCTCTCGCCCTCTCCCTCCCTTTCTCTCTCTCTCTCTCCCTCCCTCCCTCTCTCTCTCTCTCTCTCTCCCTCTCTGTCTCCCTCTCTCTCTCTATCCCTCTCTGTCTCCCTCTCTCTCTCTGTCTCTCTCTCTCCCTCTCTGTCTCCCTCTCTCTCTCTCTCTGTCTCTCTGTCTCCCTCTCTCTCTCTCTCTCTCTCTCCCTCCCTCTCTCTCTCTCGCCCTCTCCCTCCCTTTCTCTCTCTCTCTCTCCCTCTCTGTCTCCCTCTCTCTCTCTCTCCCTCTCTGTCTCCCTCTCTCTCTCTGTCTCTCTCTCTCCCTCTCTGTCTCCCTCTCTCTGTCTCCCTCTCTCTCTCTCTCTCTCTCTCCCTCTCTCTCTCTCTCCCTCTCTCTCGCCCTCTCCCTCCCTCCCTCTCTCTCTCTCTCTCTCTCTCTCTCTCTTCCTCTCTCTCTCTCTCTGTCTCTCGCTCTCTGAGTATTTCTCCTCTTGATCTACCTCTCCCCTTGGTTGATCGTCTTGAAGATAAACTTGTGGTCTTCAAGTAAGTAGTTCTCTCAATTATTTTATTCATTTCTTGTCCTCATTCCCTTACTATACAAAAACAATGATTGATTAGAAAAAGCACAGTTCTCATCAGTTTAGGAAGGTTGGGTGTCAAATGCACAGCAAAATTGAATGATAAAAAGAACTGCCATTGGAAAAAGAAAAGGGAATCGCTGAACATATCACTCTCTTGAGGGTCTCCAGATGAAAAGGGAGGGTGGTTTTTCTGTTATTTGAGTCATGATCTTGTAGAAGTAATAGAGAAAATGGTATTTATTCTTTGTTAAGCTTTCACATAATTCTAATTTTTTCACTAAGGGCCAAAAAATGAAGCAAGTGGAGTGGCAGCCATGCACACTCTGGTATGTATGACTTTTCATTGGTTACACATAGCTGCGTACCCACATAATATTATAAATTATAAACTAAAGAGTTTTTTTTGTATGCAAGTCAAAGTTTGTTTGAACTGTGCCGCCATTTAAGAGGTGCTTAGTCTAACTCACCAGATGAAAAGAGTCAGGCCAACTTCAATACAGATTCTACAAGTCTCTAGAAGTGTCCTGGGTGATGGAACATCATTAATCTAAAATATAATCTCTCATTTGGTGTTTAGACGGTGGCTGTGATAAACCAGTACCTGCCTACAGTAGCTCCTGTCTTTGCCTCTTCGTACTTCAATAGCTACGCACGTACGCATAGAACTTAAGTTAAATCCAGTAAATACTAGTTTTCTAGTTTGCGGGGCTTTAAAGAAATCTGCCTGCCAGACACAAGGCCGAACTATTAATGAATCCTCCCCCAATACGAGACAGTGAGCAACGGCCACACCGCCGGTGTGAAGACCACTGCCTGAGAGTAAAGAGACGAGCTCAAGAATAACTTCAATAATTAAGATTCAATGAAACAATCTTCAACTGGGACTTTTTTAAAGGGAGGATATTGATATATCCCACTAAAGGATCAGTTTCTTAGCTCTATTTTGATGTACTTTGAGGAGGTTTAACTGAATAAAGCCACAGTCTTAGTGAATGGATGCAGAGGAAGACCAAATAAAACTGACACCTTCCCTGAACAGAGAGCAGCCCCTCACCTAAGAATGTGAACACTATGCTTTTCTTGAAGAACATCAAACCTAATGAAGCAATTTAAAATAAAAATAGTGGTAAAATGAGTGGTCCAATTAAATTCTGACTGGTGTCTTCTTGTTTACTTAACCTGTTGTTAGAATTAATATTTGATTTAGTTTACATAGTTAATTATCAGGAAAGTAGTTTAATCTATCTACCATGTTTTTCCATGTTGTTAGTGAACCCATTATCTCTTTTTCTGTTATCCCCCCCACACCCAAATGGAAAAAAAAAACACCAAGTATGAACTGAAATGTGGCTACGAATTGAGGTCTAGACTAAACTATGCGCCTGAAGTCTCCATTTTCAGAGGAACAACGTATTTACAGTCTTTACTGTACATGACGGCAAAGAAGGTGCAGTTTTCAAAAGTTTGCACTCTGGAGCCCGATTGCCCGTTGCCATTGTCGTGTAAACGGACAGCTAAACCATGACAATGGAAAATTGTGTCACGTCTAGTGTACATGTTCACATATTGTGTCAGTATGTGATATTAATTTCTGAGTTATAAAATAAGATACTCCTTTATTCATCCCACAACCGAGACATTTACAGTGTACTGTTGTAGGTAAATTTACAGTTATAATAACATGTGGACCTCACTTAACTTATTTTCTATCAGTGAAGACATTTGCACAGACATATTGCAGTAAATTAAAGCTCTCATATAGCAAGATCTCAAAATATAACAGGTACTGAATAGTTGGGTGCATGGATTAGGCACCTACATTAACCAAAAACCAAACTGTACACAGTAAAAATGCAAGGATCCACCTAGTGTTTTTATACATTTTTGTTGACTAGTTGATCTGTTTTTTTTCACATCCAGTAATAAAAATGTACTTTAATGCAGCCACTGCAAAACAGCGACTTTAGTCTCCATGTGTGTTTTAATGTGTCTACAGTATTTCTGCTTAACTAACATCTCAACTCATCTTCCTTTGTGTTACAGTGGAAAGAAGTGGCCATTAGAGTGGGTGGCGGATGAAGACACGTGCTGATTCTTCAGTTTTATTAAGTGCCCAAGATCCTGGAGCTGTCACTGTTTACCAAAAGACTGCTTCTTGTGCCCCTCAATTGCAGATTGTGACTAAGTTTTATTTTGGCAGATGTTTCTGAAAATAACACTTAAGTACTTTGTTTACACTCCAGTCATTGACGATTAAATCGATGTTCATTTTTTTTTAACTTTGTTATGAAGTAATTTATTCTTTAAGATCATACACTATACTCAAGTTCATTACCTCAACATCCAAGATAATAAAATGATTCAGGAATTTGACTAATCTATGTATAGCCAAACTATAAATCTGAATGCACATTCTGTAGTTCACTCAGTGTTTAATATCAGATCATACCACTTACTCATACAAATTTATAAAGCACATATTTTAGCTACACTCTCCATCTATATTATTCAGTGGAATACAGCATTGATTTCAAAATACCAAACCATTACACAACTTCACAACACTATTTTCCTAACAGTTATAATGGGCTTAAGTGTTAAGTGGGAAGTTCAAATGAACAGGTAAACTATCACCATGGGCATCTGGTCAGAATGAAAAGATCCAACGAGGAAACTTCAAGGAACCAACAAAAGTTTGTTTATTTATCAAAGCAATTCAGTTTAATAAAGGGGACTAACAAACACATGGGATGTTTCAAATGTATGAAATACAATAAACTGAATATTAAAACAATAAATTATGACAAATTACATTAACTCTTCTAAAAGGATAAAACAGTACTAAGGATGAATTAATATGGACAAGACCAATGGTGTAGTACAGGGTATACGCAGGTATATGGAGTATACCCACTTATTTTTCAGTAATCACAGAGTATACCCACTTCTAAATCTCCTGTGATTCACACCATTGATTGATTGACCATATTCAGTAGTTCGCTACAATTATTTCCTAGGATGGTGAAGGGATGACCCGCCTACTCTGTCTCTGATTGACTAGTACGTACTAACTGAATGTGCATGAACAGTCTCACATGTCACTGTTTACAACACAGGCCGTTTTCCCTCTGCTGGACGGGTAACCTGAAAAAAACATTTTGAGGGGAAAATTCAGAGTATTCCCACTTCTTCAGTCACCACTACACTACTAGGGATAGGAGAAAAGCACCTTTTAGTCCTGAAATGGCAAAAAGAGAGTGCAAGGAAGTGCAGTCTTTAAATAAGGAGTGGTCAGGTAAATTAATTTAGGCTAAAAAGGACTGACAGGGTGCAAACAACATCAACAACAAATCGATGGTGAGGAAAGGAGAAATGAAGTGAGGAAAATGAGGTGGGGTAGGTGAACAAGGTTAGTGATTAAAGGTAACTGATATTTACTACTACAACAAGAGAAAGAATAATACATGTATATTCAAGGTAACAAAGGGAACGATTATAAAACATGTGTTTGAGTAATCACTTCATTTTAAAATGTGAACTTTAGCAAGGCCTACCAATCAAATTGTTAACTTTTGGCCAATGAAAAGCTTTTATGAAGACATTTATGTTCCTTTAGATAAATATAGACATTATAAACTCAATACAAATAAGAACAAACAGTAAAATGAGGATTATAAAAGGAAACAGTCAATGCTCACAGACTTGCTTCAGTTTCAGCCACTGTTTTACTTGTTGTTTTACTTACTCTGTCATTTTTTTTAATTTCAGATGGAAATGTGTTCCAGAGGTTGTTCCTCTTACTGAGAAAGATAACTTAAGTAGATGATTTCCAGGGGAGGTGATTTGTTACTATTATCTAAAGACTCCAACAACTAGCCCTTCAACCTATATGATGTTATAGGTTGTCTGTACCCTCAAATACGAGACACTAAGAGATTTTTACTTTTTAGCCATAATTAATGGCTAATAAAACCAATCACTTCAGGCTGCCCTCCAAGCCTATAGTTCCTCATATTTTATGATATACTTACACCAAAACAAACAAACAAACAAACAAAATAAAAAAATAAAAATAAAAACATTTTATGTACTGGGCTTTGAAAGTGCTCTATGAAAGTATGACTGCAAGACCCCTTGCCTATGAAATGAGAATATTACAGTTTTTGGCTTAGAGCTGAACGACATACATCGTTGGAAAGGTCTCACCCTGGAGAGTAACGTATGTGAAGATGAGGTTTCTACATGACCCCTGTTGTTTTGAAATAATGACCTTTGAACCTTGAACCAAGGGCATGTTTGAAGGCTTATACCTCAGCAACAAAAGGGGCTACAGACATGGGAATAACTGTTTTAGAGAGGTCTTGGAACAAAGTATCATGTGAGGGTAGTCAGCTCATCAATACAATAGGGGGTGCTGCTAAATATAGTTAAAATACATTTTGACAAATGTATCAATTATTTTTTAAATATCTGATAACATAAATGTGTTAACCATCCAATTAAACTCCCCTGTGTACCCTCAATTAAATATATATTACTTCTTAGGTAAGGTAAACACTGAGATTTGTCTAAAAGACTACAATTCCTTAGAGTCAAGTCATACAGCTTGATACTGAATGGCGCCATAATTGTAGTCTTTTCAGTTTCCAAAAAAAGGTTGTAACTAGTTTTATAAAAGGCTTACAAAAGATATATTCACTGAATATGTCACGTATTTCGTGTAGCCGAAGTATTTATTGTATAGTACATATATGATCTATGTTAAAATAAAGTACATATATCACATAACTTCTGATATTTTGACTGTTATTCTAGAAGCGGTCATTTTGGTCTGTATGTCTGGGGGTTTTGCAAAGCGCGAACAAAATTAGGGGTGTAAAGATGTATATCTACCCACTATATCTAATATTTACAAAAGCCGAATAGGTTTTGTGACATAATCTAGACTATATATATATTTTAAAAAGTGATGGTGCTGGTTTGATTTACACAATTTTGCGATTTCAGTAGAAATCGCGTTTTGTTTTGAGAATTCTTCCAGTTTCAACTTTTAATACATAAATATACATATATCTGCTGAATATATCTTATTTAAATTACAGCCGAATTAGCAGTAACATGGAATCTCTGCAAAAATAGGTAAGAGAACTAAAGTTGATTTCTGATTTCATACAATTTAGACAAATGAGGACTCGAATATGCTGTGGATTACAGCTTCCGCATGATGTCATTGACTTGCAGCCAATGGAGAGGCTACACAAGATTTACATAGTGTAAATGTACATCGATAGCTATTTTTATGGCGTTTATCTATGAATAGGGCAATTCTATAGAATCATAAAAAGACTTAAGATTATTCATACATACTCGATTAAATGTATAAAATTGGTAGTCATAAAGCAAATACAATATGGTTGTAAGCTTACATTTATTGGTTGTGCAGTTTTTTTCTTTAGCAATATTAAAGAAGATATATGGCTGTAGATTGATTTATTACTCAGTTGATAGAAAATTTTGAAAATGTAATTTTGCACAATTTCAGTCACTTAAATGTTCTGTCCACAAAGGATATACAATGCCATGTGCAATATACATTATCTGCTCTGATTTGTCTTTTTTTTTAATAGTCTCTCTTGAATGCAAGTTGTTTGTTGTTTTGAATATCTTTATGTTTGTGCACTTTGAGGTGAAGCATTTCTAATTTCATTGTACAGTTGAATACTGACAATAAAAGCTTTCTATTTCTATTACAATCTTATTGAGATACAAAAGACAAGTCCACAATTCCCCATACATATTATATTTTCAAGACAGAGAAAAAACAAAATAGCACCTCTGCATAAGATATCTACATGCCTTAAACCACATAGTGTTGTCCTTACCTTCAGTACTGGCATGGCATATTACTTTATTTTGTTGGCATGATAAAACAAGCAGTGATAACAACTGGACACATATAATCAAGACTCAATATTTGTACTGATCACTGTGCATTTAGAGACCTCTCTTCTGAGATGTAGACATAAAGCTACAGCCATGTGTAAAAGAAAACAAGCAGCACCCTCCTGTGTTGGAAAAATGAGACCTCTGTGGAAGTGTAAAAAAAATGCAGTTTCTGAGTGTCCGCTTGAGGCTGGTTCCATGAGATACAGGAGTCATATACACAGCCCATACTAAAAAGTCCATTTTAACAGCGGAAATAAACTTCTTTACAATTCGTTTACAAATGATTTAGGTCTTATTAGTTAATGTCTTTATCAGCAAATATTCTACAGGGATTGAGTTTATTTAATAAGCCACTCCTTTTGATTTTATGAAGGATACTAGTTATTAATGACATGACCGATCCGACTGCAAGCGAACACATTTTAGTGGTTTGTAATGAGGCTAAAGACTTGCCTCAGCTCCAGCTCTTTGCCTGTTAGGTTGACCAGTTTGCCAAAGGTAGCATTTCCAATAGGCAGACCGTCATGGGTAGGCTACAAAAACAGCTCTTCAGAAACCAATGGGTGACGTAACTCTGGCTTTATAGTTCTATTTACAGTCTATGATAATTTAAAAAAAACAATAACATCTTCCGATGACACAACACAGCCTCGTTTATTCACTCCGAAGAAGCTTACTGAAACCTGCCTGATTTGTATTGTTTTTGTGTAATTGATCCCGACATTTCAAAATATTTGCTTCAACCCACCAGATGAGAACCACTCACTGTTTCCAAATCACTCTCATCAGAACTCTCATAATCTACTTCATTATGGTTCACTAGTAATCCTCCAGAAGAGAAACAGCATTTGGTCCCAATGCCTGGCTGTAACTTGAGCAGACAACTTGGAACTTCTCCTCGACATCTGCAAGCCTTCTCTGAAGCAGACATAGTAGCCCACGATGCCCCTCTTCAGTGACACTGCCTAGAAAAACAAAAGAGAAATGACATCATTCCCATCAATTGAATGTTGCCCAGCTAGTCATAAACTTACTTTCATAAAGAACGACAGCTATAGTTTTAGTGCCAAGGAATTAAAAAGGCAACAATTAATAGTCTCAAAGTGATGATGGACCTTCTGTTTGTACAAATGTTCTCCAATTTGCTATTAAATATGACTGATGTACTTTTTGACACACCAACTCCTTCCATGTTTCAAGAACAGTTAGGCCCATTCTTCAAGATATATTTTAATCACCAAACAGACCTTAAACTGGCACCAACATTAACAACCTAACAATAAGAATGTAGCTGAGCCAACTCTTTATAAAAGAGTATAAAATCAGTGCTCTTCCCCTCCTACTTCATTATCTTGCATCTTCAACTTCCTCATAACATTTGTGAAATACCATGTTCTACAGACAAATGTATCTACATTTCTGATATGCTGTAGGAGTGCCATTGTCACTGAAGTTAACTTCATTACATAAAATAATCAGACTAACTATGTTTGTTCACAAATGGGTTTGAAGACCTTCAAGTAGGGAGATACCATTTTTTGCATAATTCGCTCTAGTATAATTACAAGTAGGCAGGCCTGGGAAGTATTTACTGCCTGGAAGTATTTCCCAGCAACACAAATGTACCTAACAAAATATAAATTAGCAACAGGAATTATAACTAACCCTTGATTTCTTAAAATGAACTGTCTTGGCACCATATTATCTCAACCTGCAAAATATAGTGGGTTTTCGCACGGACAGACTATTGACAGGTTTTGGCTGCACATACTTAAATTGAGCTGGAGTTAATTGGAATAAAGGAAATTGACCTTAAAAACTGATTCTATAGTGGTTTTCCCTGTATGGCTCATGATTTTGGACAGCAAATGCAATAATATAACTTCTGCAGTGGGGGTTGCATGGTGTCATTGTCTTTTAGCAGATATGTAAAGCTAGCTTCTTACCACTGCTTCTACCAGAAGACATTTCTTCTATCACTGTCCTGATGATTTCAGGCCAGCCTTCTGAGGTAGGTGCAGTGCTGTCTCATCTCTCTCATCAAAATGATCTTTTCCTCTTGAAGCCGCACTTTTGACATGAACACATCAAAAATCTTCTTTTTGGTGAGGATATTTCTGGATTCTGGAGTCATAAAAGAGAAAACAAAGGTTTGATCCGTACATTGGAAACAAGCAGGCACCTGCAAAAGCCTACAGACAGTGTGTGTATCCCATACCTAGATACAGGGGCAGGAAATTGCATTCATATAGTAGAGGACAAACTGAAGATTTGCTCAGTTTTGGGACTTTATTTCAAGGACTTCTGCTCAGCTTCGTAGAAGCTTTTGAAAATGTCAGTGTACCTTACTAGAGATGTAAAGACTCAAAAGGTTGTTACCTATTAATAAAAAAGGGAGTCAATCTTCAGTGTATGGGTATATTTCTTTCCCCTTTTACCTTCATTCAGTACATTTCATATTATCTTTAATATAATATCCAGTGTTTCATCAAAATTTAAATAGGCAATGATGCACCTCCACAGCAAGAGAACATGTAAAATTACAGTAAATATTGTACAGTAATTGTGCCACTCACAGCACAGAAATACATGCATGCACGCACGCACACAGAATGTAGAAGCATATGTATGCAGATATCAGAAAACTAAAAGACTACTTCTTAAAACTGAAAAAACAATCAATTAATCAAAATGTAAGAAAAAGAAATAACTTGAATAGCATAAAAGGCCTACTTTCTTTTAAATCAAGACATAAGGTATGTGAGCTGTAGACTTCTCCATACCAAAACAATCCAGATGATGCATCTGCAAGTAATATAAATGGCACATTTTGACTTATCAACTTACCAGTGTGATTATAAAGGCTGGCTTTTTTTTATGGACACCAAGAAACATTTGTTCAATTGACAGCTGAAGATTATGTTGGTCGTCACCACTGGTAGCTGCTGACTCTGACAAAAACAACAGCAAGAATATCAGTATTCAATTATTATTTAATTTATGATCAAATCAAAGCCACATCACAAATAGAAGTCAGTGAAAATACAGCTCCCACTGGCTGTCATGTTAGGAGCACGCCAACTAAGCTTTTTACAGTCTATGATTTAAACCAAAGTCTATTATGTAGTAGCCTAACGTTGGGATATATAGAAGCCGTAGGTTACTAATCTGGAGAAAAATGTCAGAATCATCGATGTCATTTATTGATATAACCAGTTATTCAATAGTCCTCCCATACTGACCATAGACAAAATACCTCCCCAGTCTTCATGTTAGAGGGAGGCCTGACAAAAGTTAGGATTTATTAAATGGCCCTTTGTATACAAAAGATAAAAAGCTAAAACAGAAATGGGCTGACAGGTGTTACGGTGTAAACAGTGACCGCGTTAACTGGAGACTTTCAGCCGAACGCGTCTGTTGGTGTCCTGCTCACAACGGACGCTGAAACAGATAGAGCTTCTTTGGTTAAATCATTCATTTACAGACGTATCTAAAGAGTGCATTTTGAGGAATTTGCGTGGACACCTTTTGTGTTTATCAGCTGCGGTTACTGCGAAGAGCACGGTCGCGTTAGGCTGTAAGCCATCAGATGACACAGAAACAGGTCCAAATACTGATCTATCTAGTACTGGGGGATATACTGCTTCAACCTTAGCTAGATATAATATTAGCCCAGGTTTATCAGGTTTAATTTGAGAAAACGTTAATGTAGAGATAGTCTTTAAACTATTTCAAACTTAGGTTAATAATAACTTAATAATAAATATTAATCCCAGGTAATTACTCTTACCTGACAGGTTTGGAATACACTGAAACGCTTCTCTTTTGTCCGTGATGGATGTTGACATTGAGTAAATTATCGCCCCCTGCTGGTACGGCACAGATCACAGGCGTGTACACTTGACACTGAAGACAGGCAATGCGTGACACTGACACGCATCCTCTAGTGGACCAACGTGTCTATTACACGCTTTGGCGTACGTGGTTGAATTCTTTTTAAACAGCTCCGTTTTGATTTTATGAACAGTACGTGTTATTCACAATAAGGCGTGTAGCTGACATGATTGACAGGTGGGCGCGATGAAACGGTTTGTCAAGACTCTTAAAACCCGCCTCAGCTCCAGCTCTCAGCCTGTTGTTAGGTTGACTAAAAGTTAGGCTGAGTCAGCATTTCCAGCATGGAGACCGCCATCGACAGGACTCCAGCGCCCCCTGCAGGAACAGACGGGTGAGTCACTCAGGCTTTGTCCTTTAATATTCACATTTACGCAACCCCAGGTGCCACCCTGGCTATTTGCCCTGTCAATAATAGTGTTTTTTGCAGAATGCTGATTAAAGTTTTTTTTACATATCAATGTAGCATTTTTTCTTTTGTTTGTACTTTAAAATGTAATTAAAAACTTCTAACATCTATCTCATAAGACGGGGCACAGGAAAGTAATGCACACTGTCTTACTTGCAGCAAACTAACTGGCAATGTGTCGGGACAAAAACATTGCAAGTTGGACTGTGCAGGAGTTTGCATATACATGTTTAAGTACTTTATTTTGTGACTTTGAACAGGCATCTTCTCTTTGTGTCATAATGTTGCCAATATCTTGTGTTATAAAGTAGATATTATTGATGAGGTTGAAAAGGGTAATTAATTGATATTCATAATGTGTTTGTGCACACATCACATTTCAGGCCACCCCTGCATAAGTCAGAGCCCCAGTTGGGCCACCCCACTCAAAAAAGTCTGAACATGCCCCTGATGCAGGAGGCGTCTACGTAAATCATTTGTGGTCATGAAGCTGTTAGGATGAAGTTCAAATACATGTTTAATACATTGGCATGAGATTCTTTTGAACAACTTTTGCCGTAGCTAAACAACAACATGCAACAATCATGGAAATACAGTACACAGGTACACAAACTATGGCAGCTATTAACAAGCATATTTTACACAATCGTAAGTTTCACAGATTTTTTTTGTCCCACTTTAAACATTTAAGCCAAATGATCATTCCAAACCAACACATGGAGATCGTATGTCCTTTAACTGCTGTTCTCCTGGAAGATCCACATCCTCTTTCTTCTTCCAGAAAGCATCAAGACAAAAGTAATACAACAAAGGATCCAGGCAGCAGTTCACACTGGCGAGACATATTAAAGGTGTTACATGAATCTTTGTTGAAAGTATACCAACAGACGGAGGTATGAAGCATATGATGAACATAACCAGGTTCAAGACGAAAATCAGCATGACATTCACCTTCTTGTTGACCCTGGCAGAGTGTCTATTACACGTTTTGGCATGATACCGGGTTGCACGTACAGTGTGTGTTGATTGAGACATGAACTAATCAGACCTATTTGGTTTTTGAAAAAAGCTGTAAACATGTTTATCTCTGCTGTAAAAACTGCTTTTTTTAAATGGGTGTCTATGTGACTATGGAGCCAGCCTCTAGTGGACACTCGAGGAACTGCAGGATTTTATACTTCCGCATTGGCTTCATTTTTCAACACCGGAGGTTACTGCTTGAGGGAAACACACAGGCAGGAAGAAACTACAACATAAAACAGGAAACACTGAAAACTAAACTCAGGATTATCAACAGAAAAATAAACAGGAAACAGAGAAACACAATTGACAAAATAAAACAGGAAATCACAACCAAGCAACAAGAAGGATACACAAACTAAATCATGAGACCCTCCTGCTAAGGAAAATAAAGATTGGACTGGATTACTGATGAATGACAGTGAATATGTAAAAGCTCAAACAAACTTCTAGTTCCTCTTACACATTCTTCTGTTTGTGTTTGTTAACAATAATAATAATTTCTGTCACACATGGTATATAATGAGTCTCTGTGGTTTTGAATGAACTAGGTTGCAACAACTTCCAAGAGCACTCAACTCTTCACAACATCCCACCTCAACAATAACTCAGAACCACTGTGACGTCAAGTGGAACTTTTAGCATTTTAAATCATCTCAATCTGACATATCGTGATCTCAAATCACACAGATAAAGTTCAGGAAGAGGAAACCATGTGAAGTGTGTTATATTGCAACATTCATTTCATCACAAAGACACTTTGCCGTTCTCATCGGGTGAAGACATGAACATTACTGAAGAGGGGCCAAAGCCACAGTCGCTTTACTCTGTGGTCTTTGGCTGTATTCTAGCGCTGGGTCTGCCTCTTAATGCCGTGTCACTGTGGACTCTGCTCAGACACCACAGCCTCAAATCCCCCAGTGCCGTCTTCATGGTGAACCTGGCAGTGTCAGACCTGCTGCTGGTGGTCTCTTTACCAATGAGGGTCTACTACTACGCCACAGGCACCTGGCCTCTGGGCAATTTGGTTTGCAACTTGATTACAATGCTCTTTCACAACAACATCCGCTCCAGCGCCTTCTTCATCACCTTCATCAGCGTGGACCGGCTGCTGGCTGTGGTTTATCCTCTGAGGTCACGCCACCTTCGGACCTCGTCTAACGCCTGGAAAGCTGCGGTGTTCGTTTGGTTGCTTGTGTTGGTGATCAACATCCCAGAGAGTATGCATTTTTCAAAGTTTTTAAAGGAGTTAAATGGATCTTCCTGTTTTCCTAAGCGTCCTTATAGATCACCGATGCATTACATTCAGCCTGTGCTCATGTTCACCATGCTGGTCATCAACATGGTGTGCACGGCTCTGGTGTCTTGGACTCTTAGTAGACGCCTGAATGACTCTGCCAGGGTCAACAAGAAGGTGAATGTCATGCTGATTTTCGTCTTGAACCTGGTTATGTTCATCATATGCTTCTTACCTCTGTCTGTTGGTATACTTTCAACAAAGATTCATGTAACACCTTTAATATGTCTCGCCAGTGTGAACTGCTGCCTGGATCCTTTGTTGTATTACTTTTGTCTTGATGCTTTCTGGAAGAAGAAAGAGGATGTGGATCTTCCAGGAGAACAGCAGTTAAAGGACATACGATCTCCATGTGTTGGTTTGGAATGATCATTTGGCTTAAATGTTTAAAGTGTGACAAAAAAAATCTGTGAAACTTACAATTGTGTAAAATATGCTTGTTAATAGCTGCCATAGTTTGTGTACCTGTGTACTGTATTTCCATGATTGTTGCATGTTGTTGTTTAGCTACGGCAAAAGTTGTTCAAAAGAATCTCATGCCAATGTATTAAACATGTATTTGAACTTCATCCTAACAGCTTCATGACCACAAATGATTTACGTAGACGCCTCCTGCATCAGGGGCGTGTTCAGACTTTTTTGAGTGGGGTGGCCCAACTGGGGCTCTGACTTATGCAGGGGTGGCCTGAAATGTGATGTGTGCACAAACACATTATGAATATCAATTAATTACCCTTTTCAACCTCATCAATAATATCTACTTTATAACACAAGATATTGGCAACATTATGACACAAAGAGAAGATGCCTGTTCAAAGTCACAAAATAAAGTACTTAAACATGTATATGCAAACTCCTGCACAGTCCAACTTGCAATGTTTTTGTCCCGACACATTGCCAGTTAGTTTGCTGCAAGTAAGACAGTGTGCATTACTTTCCTGTGCCCCGTCTTATGAGATAGATGTTAGAAGTTTTTAATTACATTTTAAAGTACAAACAAAAGAAAAAATGCTACATTGATATGTAAAAAAAACTTTAATCAGCATTTTGCAAAAAACACTATTATTGACAGGGCAAATAGCCAGGGTGGCACCTGGGGTTGCGTAAATGTGAATATTAAAGGACAAAGCCTGAGTGACTCACCCGTCTGTTCCTGCAGGGGGCGCTGGAGTCCCGTCGATGGCGGTCTCCATGCTGGAAATGCTGTCTCAGTCTAACTTTTAGTCAACCTAACAACAGGCTGAGAGCTGGAGCTGAGGCGGGTTTTAAGAGTCTTGACAAACCGTTTCATCGCGCCCACCTGTCAATCATGTCAGCTACACGCCTTATTGTGAATAACACGTACTGTTCATAAAATCAAAACGGAGCTGTTTAAAAAGAATTCACCCACGTACAGTGTGTGCTGATTGAGACATGAACTAATCAGATCTATTTGGTTTTTTGAAAAAAGCTGTAAACATGTTAATCTCTGCTGTAAAAACTGTTTTTTTTAAAATGGGTGTCTATGTGACTTCCGGGGCTCCTGGAGCCAGCCTCTAGTGGACACTCGAGGAACTGCAGGATTTTATACTTCCGCATTGGCTTCATTTTTCAACACCGGAGGTTACTGCTTGAGGGAAACACACAGGCAGGAAGAAACTACAACATAAAACAGGAAACACTGAAAACTAAACTCAGGATTATCAACAGAAAAATAAACAGGAAACAGAGAAACACAATTGACAAAATAAAACAGGAAATCACAACCAAGCAACAAGAAGGATACACAAACTAAATCATGAGACCCTCCTGCTAAGGAAAATAAAGATTGGACTGGATTACTGATGAATGACAGTGAATATGTAAAAGCTCAAACAAACTTCTAGTTCCTCTTACACATTCTTCTGTTTGTGTTTGTTAACAATAATAATAATTTCTGTCACACATGGTATATAATGAGTCTCTGTGGTTTTGAATGAACTAGGTTGCAACAACTTCCAAGAGCACTCAACTCTTCACAACATCCCACCTCAACAATAACTCAGAACCACTGTGACGTCAAGTGGAACTTTTAGCATTTTAAATCATCTCAATCTGACATATCGTGATCTCAAATCACACAGATAAAGTTCAGGAAGAGGAAACCATGTGAAGTGTGTTATATTGCAACATTCATTTCATCACACAGACACTTTGCCGTTCTCATCGGGTGAAGACATGAACATTACTGAAGAGGGGCCAAAGCCACAGTCGCTTTACTCTGTGGTCTTTGGCTGTATTCTAGCGCTGGGTCTGCCTCTTAATGCCGTGTCACTGTGGACTCTGCTCAGACACCACAGCCTCAAATCCCCCAGTGCCGTCTTCATGGTGAACCTGGCAGTGTCAGACCTGCTGCTGGTGGTCTCTTTACCAATGAGGGTCTACTACTACGCCACAGGCACCTGGCCTCTGGGCAATTTGGTTTGCAACTTGATTACAATGCTCTTTCACAACAACATCCGCTCCAGCGCCTTCTTCATCACCTTCATCAGCGTGGACCGGCTGCTGGCTGTGGTTTATCCTCTGAGGTCACGCCACCTTCGGACCTCGTCTAACGCCTGGAAAGCTGTGGTGTTCGTTTGGTTGCTTGTGTTGGTGATCAACATCCCAGAGAGTATGCATTTTTCAAAGTTTTTAAAGGAGTTAAATGGATCTTCCTGTTTTCCTAAGCGTCCTTATAGATCACCGATGCATTACATTCAGCCTGTGCTCATGTTCACCATGCTGGTCATCAACATGGTGTGCACGGCTCTGGTGTCTTGGACTCTTAGTAGACGCCTGAATGACTCTGCCAGGGTCAACAAGAAGGTGAATGTCATGCTGATTTTCGTCTTGAACCTGGTTATGTTCATCATATGCTTCTTACCTCTGTCTGTTGGTATACTTTCAACAAAGATTCATGTAACACCTTTAATATGTCTCGCCAGTGTGAACTGCTGCCTGGATCCTTTGTTGTATTACTTTTGTCTTGATGCTTTCTGGAAGAAGAAAGAGGATGTGGATCTTCCATGAGAACAGCAGTTAAAGGACATACGATCTCCATGTGTTGGTTTGGAATGATCATTTGGCTTAAATGTTTAAAGTGTGACAAAAAAAATCTGTGAAACTTACAATTGTGTAAAATATGCTTGTTAATAGCTGCCATAGTTTGTGTACCTGTGTACTGTATTTCCATGATTGTTGCATGTTGTTGTTTAGCTACGGCAAAAGTTGTTCAAAAGAATCTCATGCCAATGTATTAAACATGTATTTGAACTTCATCCTAACAGCTTCATGACCACAAATGATTTACGTAGACGCCTCCTGCATCAGGGGCGTGTTCAGACTTTTTTGAGTGGGGTGGCCCAACTGGGGCTCGGACTTATGCAGGGGTGGCCTGAAATGTGATGTGTGCACAAACACATTATGAATATCAATTAATTACCCTTTTCAACCTCATCAATAATATCTACTTTATAACACAAGATATTGGCAACATTATGACACAAAGAGAAGATGCCTGTTCAAAGTCACAAAATAAAGTACTTAAACATGTATATGCAAACTCCTGCACAGTCCAACTTGCAATGTTTTTGTCCCGACACATTGCCAGTTAGTTTGCTGCAAGTAAGACAGTGTGCATTACTTTCCTGTGCCCCGTCTTATGAGATAGATGTTAGAAGTTTTTAATTACATTTTAAAGTACAAACAAAAGAAAAAATGCTACATTGATATGTAAAAAAAACTTTAATCAGCATTTTGCAAAAAACACTATTATTGACAGGGCAAATAGCCAGGGTGGCACCTGGGGTTGCGTAAATGTGAATATTAAAGGACAAAGCCTGAGTGACTCACCCGTCTGTTCCTGCAGGGGGCGCTGGAGTCCCGTCGATGGCGGTCTCCATGCTGGAAATGCTGTCTCAGTCTAACTTTTAGTCAACCTAACAACAGGCTGAGAGCTGGAGCTGAGGCGGGTTTTAAGAGTCTTGACAAACCGTTTCATCGCGCCCACCTGTCAATCATGTCAGCTACACGCCTTATTGTGAATAACACGTACTGTTCATAAAATCAAAACGGAGCTGTTTAAAAAGAATTCACCCACGTACAGTGTGTGCTGATTGAGACATGAACTAATCAGATCTATTTGGTTTTTTGAAAAAAGCTGTAAACATGTTAATCTCTGCTGTAAAAACTGTTTTTTTTAAAATGGGTGTCTATGTGACTTCCGGGGCTCCTGGAGCCAGCCTCTAGTGGACACTCGAGGAACTGCAGGATTTTATACTTCCGCATTGGCTTCATTTTTCAACACCGGAGGTTACTGCTTGAGGGAAACACACAGGCAGGAAGAAACTACAACATAAAACAGGAAACACTGAAAACTAAACTCAGGATTATCAACAGAAAAATAAACAGGAAACAGAGAAACACAATTGACAAAATAAAACAGGAAATCACAACCAAGCAACAAGAAGGATACACAAACTAAATCATGAGACCCTCCTGCTAAGGAAAATAAAGATTGGACTGGATTACTGATGAATGACAGTGAATATGTAAAAGCTCAAACAAACTTCTAGTTCCTCTTACACATTCTTCTGTTCGTGTTTTTTAACAATAATAATAATTTCTGTCACACATGGTATATAATGAGTCTCTGTGGTTTTGAATGAACTAGGTTGCAACAACTTCCAAGAGCACTCAACTCTTCACAACATCCCACCTCAACAATAACTCAGAACCACTGTGACATCCACACAAGTGGAACTTTTAGCATTTTAAATCATCTCAATTTGACATTTCATGAACTCACATGACACAGTCAGATAAAGTTCAGGAAGAGGAAACCATGTGAAGTGTGTTATATTGCAACATTCATTTCATCACACAGACACTTTGCCGTTCTCATCGGGTGAAGACATGAACATTACTGAAGAGGGGCCAAAGCCACAGTCGCTTTACTCTGTGGTCTTTGGCTGTATTCTAGCGCTGGGTCTGCCTCTTAATGCCGTGTCACTGTGGACTCTGCTCAGACACCACAGCCTCAAATCCCCCAGTGCCGTCTTCATGGTGAACCTGGCAGTGTCAGACCTGCTGCTGGTGGTCTCTTTACCAATGAGGGTCTACTACTACGCCACAGGCACCTGGCCTCTGGGCAATTTGGTTTGCAACTTGATTACAATGCTCTTTCACAACAACATCCGCTCCAGCGCCTTCTTCATCACCTTCATCAGCGTGGACCGGCTGCTGGCTGTGGTTTATCCTCTGAGGTCACGCCACCTTCGGACCTCGTCTAACGCCTGGAAAGCTGTGGTGTTCGTTTGGCTGCTTGTGTTGGTGATCAACATCCCAGAGAATGTGCTCTTTTCAAAGTTTTTAAACAAGTTCAATGGATCTTCCTGTTTTGAATTTAAGTTTCCTCATAGCTCATCGATGCATTACATTCAGCCTGTGCTCGTGTTCACCATGCTGGTCATCAACATGGTGTGCACGGCTCTGGTGTCTTGGACTCTTAGTAGACGCCTGAATGACTCTGCCAGGGTCAACAAGAAGGTGAATGTCATGCTGATTTTCATCTTGAACCTGGTTATGTTCATCATATGCTTCTTACCTCTGTCTGTTGGTATACTTTCAACAAAGATTCATGTAACACCTTTAATATGTCTCGCCAGTGTGAACTGCTGCCTGGATCCTTTGTTGTATTACTTTTGTCTTGATGCTTTCTGGAAGAAGAAAGAGGATGTGGATCTTCCATGAGAACAGCAGTTAAAGGACATACGATCTCCATGTGTTGGTTTGGAATGATCATTTGGCTTAAATGTTTAAAGTGTGACAAAAAAAATCTGTGAAACTTACGATTGTGTAAAATATGCTTGTTAATAGCTGCCATAGTTTGTGTACCTGTGTACTGTATTTCCATGATTGTTGCATGTTGTTCAAAATAATCTCATGCAAAAGTATGAAAAATGTATTTGAACTGCATCCTAACAACTTCATGACCACAAATGATTTACATAGAGGCCATCTCCTGAGCAAGATAAGGACTGATCTCACTGTCATGTCTGCATAGTAAATATCAATCTGGAGCACTGAAGACTGAAAACAACACAGCTAGCCACATAGATGTGAATGCATTAATGAGACTGAGTCCCAATATGGACAACCATATCTGGAAATTGGTCTGGTAGCTGGAACCCCCTACCAGCTCAGGAGCGCTTACCCTTCACTTGACATCTCTCCATCAGTGCATGTCCAACGGAACCTGTTTGTGCATGTGTGTGTGTGTATGTGTGTGTGTGTGTAGCATGTTCAACAACAGTGTAAACTGAATTTCTCGTGGGATTAATAAAGTATATCTTCTTCTTAAACAAAAGACAATTTATCCTTTTACACAACAAGCTCCGACGGCCTGCAAATATGGAGTTAGATCAGTCTCAATATTCACAAATGTATTTCAATGCACACACAAATATATTTCATTCTATATAAATGTAAAACAAATCCACAAATACAAAAATAAGATTCACAAATGTATTTCTGATTCACACACAAATATTTATAGTTTTGTATATACACTGCCTGTCCAAAAAATAAGTCGCCACCTGGATTTAACCAAGCAAATAGGTAAGAGCCTCCCACTGGATAATAACTGCATGGGCGATTATCTTTCAGCTGGCAACAAGTTATTTAACCCCAACTGATGCAATGAGTAGCTTCTCATTTCTTAAACTACTATGTTGAAAGACCCATCCTGTGGTCGTGGAAAAGATGTTAAGTCTGTTTGAGAAGGGTCAAATCACTGGCATGCATCAAGCAGAGAAAACATCTAAGGAGATTGCAGAAACTACTAAAAATTGGGTTAAGAACTGTCCAACGCATTATTAAAAACTAGAAAGAAGATTTACCCTGTTCCAGAGTGATCAGGGTAAGAAGAGAGGAAGATGAAGTGATGCACCCATCATGCCTAGTGCCTACTGAACAAGCCTGTGGGGGCAGTGCTATGATCTGGGGTTGCTGCAGTTGGTCAGGTTCAGCAACATTATGTGCCCAAAGAATGAGGTCAGCTGACTACCTGAATATACTGAATGACCAGGTTATTCCATCAATGGATTTTTTTCTTCCCTGATGGCACGGACATATTCCAAGATGATTCATCAGGATTCATCGGGCTCAAATTGTGAAAGAGTGGTTCAGGGAGCATGAGACATCATTTTCACACATGGATTGTCCACCACAGAGTCCAGACCTTAACCCCATTGAGAATCTTTGGGATGTGCTGGAGAAGACTTTTGCGCAGTGGTCCGACTCTCCCATCATCAATACAAGATCTTGGTGAAAAATTAATGCAACACTGGACGGAAATAAATCTTGTGACATTGCAGAAGCTTATCGAAACAATGCCACAGTGAATGTGTGGTGTAATCAAAGCTATAGGCGGTCCAATGAAATATTAGAGTGTGTGATCTTTTTTTTTGGCCAGGCAGTGTATGTAGACTGAACAGTTTCTATACAATATTTGTGGATTTCTATTACATGTATACAAAACTATAAATATTTGTGTGTGAATCAGAAATACATTTGTGAATCTTATTTTTGTATTTGTTTCACATTTATATAGAATGAAATATATTTGTGTGTGCATTGAAATACATTTGTGAATCCTTCTGTGTGCATTTGTGAATATTGAGACTGATCTAACTCCATATGCAAACCACCGAGGGAGCAACAATCAACGCGTCTGTCAGACCATCGGCAAAGAAACAAGAGTTTTTACTGTCTTTAGACTCACTATTTAAAGATTTACTGAACTCTCATGATCACAATATCCAAGAGTACCAACTATCCAAATGCAGAGAAATATTTAATCCAAAACATATCACCACAACTGGTTGCCTAAAATGTGTCACCCATATCCCGCTGTATTTCCAGTAATATTTCATGTGCATCAAAATGGCGACCGCACTCTGACCTTGACACCTAATTGAGCCAATTAGGAGCTTCCATTCAGCCGGCCTATGAATAGGAATGTTGCATTTATCTTTTAAAACATCCTGACTGCAGCTGTCGCCTCTGCTATGCTGGATTATTCTACACAAGGTTAACGTGATAAAACAAAAGATAGGGAGTTATTTTCACGACTTTATTCACAGACAGATTTCATTGGCAAACAAAATGTACAGCTCAACATTGTTGTTGTTTGTTAAACTAACATCCCATGTATTGTGCTCCCATTTCTGGTAGCTTTGACTTTAATCCAGACTCTGGACTAAGGCATTATACGTTGTTTTACAAAACATTCTAACAGTGCTGCTTTGCTCATATAGATTACACATGCAAAGGGAAACCAGGACGTTGTTCAAAAGTATTCACAGAGGCCATGGTTGAAGGTGTGTTAAAAAAAAAAAAAGCTTTACAGCCTGTCCTAACAGCACGCGACGGGAGTGAGCGTCAAAAATCAGCCTGATTCTACTGTTTACGTTTATATAGTGTCAAAAATGGTGCGCCGTTTTTCTGTTTTCCTCTCTGTTGCTCACGTAGACGGACAAGGGACGAGGAAGGAGGGGGGCTCCACACGGGGCTGACACTACAGTGTTTCCCCTAGGTTTACAGCGTTGGGGGGTGGGGACAAGCCGACATGAAGGAATCTTGGTGTTCATGTGTTACTTTTAATGACAGCTGTCCTTTTGTATCGGAAAGGTATCCTTAAATGACTTCTTTCCCTGATTTCCGACTATATCCACTATCCTATCTCTACAATAAAGGCACAAAAAGCCCAAAAACAAATCTTTACTTGACCTTCAGGGGGGGGGGGGGGGGGGGGGGGGGGGGGGGGCACCCCCCTAATATAATGGTAGGGGAAACACTACACTCAGTCAACAGAGCTCATTAGTTTGTTGTACAAAGTGGAGAGAGTGGTGCATCAATAATATCCTCATCCGTGATTAAAATGTTGAGCTCTGACTTGTGTCAGCACCGGAGAAAAAAGTTATTTTCGGGTCGCCGCGAGCCATTTATTGACGCGCCCCCGAATCTGCACATAGCCTACTCCGTGCTACTCCGTTTTTGCTCCTCGCAGCGTGTTTGAAACAGAGGCACTGGTGGCACGCTCCGGGAGACGGACCGCTGCGCTCGCTGTGGAAACACAACTTGACTTGAGTGGTAGGGCAGCGGCGTATTTGCTCGGCGCTGACGGACCGCGGCGCGCACGGAGTATGTGCCGGGATTGTGATTTGAGTCAACAGCTCCTCAATAGAAAGCAAAACGCTTCAGTTTGTCCACCTTCAGTTCAGAAGCACTACGTGTCATAGCAGAGGATTCAATATTTAACGGATGCAGTGTGGACATCATGCGCGATACGCCAAGATATATATATCCCTCGCGTGCTGTTAGGACTCAGTGTATGTCTATGACTATATAATGTTTAGAAATGAAAGAACAGAAGATGACGACTAATGGCAGCATCAAAAAATAACTACAATCTTCAATTTCAATAATCTATGATCTGATGCATCATGAGCCGATTTCTACATCTACTTCCATGAGCGTGCTTCTTAAGAAAGACATGAAAAGCAGGAAGTGAAGCGAGGATGCAACAGGCAAGCAGGAGGGTAAATGCGCAAGCAACAAGTCGTCAGCAGTTACATGATACTCTAAAAAAAATGAAGAAAGGGTTGAATAAAGTTTGCTCAGGAATGCGCGCAGTCATGCTCTGCACAGAAGTCTGTGTTGACGTGAATGAAGAGACACCTCCTGCACAAGAGAAACAACAAAGTACCGTCACCTTGACAACACAGGGAGACAGCCATCTCCCCAAACAACAGAGACAAAATCCCCGGAGGAAGTGAGGAGGTGTTGGAATTGTGTTCATTATTGGCTTCAAAGACTGTGCCACAAGGAAAGTCCTGTGATAACACGAGCAGCTTAGTATTGCATCACATGTCGGGGTAAATATTACCTATGGGACATCCAGAAAAACAAGAACAAAGGCAGGGTTCAAATGAGAACAAATCTTTTACAAAAGACATCAAAGGCAAATAAAAAGTAAAGTGCGACTCGGACGAGATCGGATCCACAGGAGGATGCTACAGTGGCTGGGGCAGAGATGGAGATGTGCACTTTTGGGTGGGTGGGGTGACACGGGTGGCCGTCGTTGTTTTACGCTTCATCGCAGATAACCGTCTCCACCACAAAGGTGTTCTCAAAGTGACGGATGTGGTGGCAGTCCTTGGCCTCGCGCTTGTTGATGCCTGAGAGGGAAACAGGATGAGACGGAGAGAGAGCGGATCAGTGATGTGAAAACCTGCAGATCTCATCACAACATTTGAAAACATTCACGCTGCTCTCATCCCTGAAACACAAACTCAGAGCGACACATTCGATCAGCCGACTCGGGGAGTTTTTACACGATACATTTTTTTTATTTTTTTTATTTTTTTACATTTTCCCCTCCATCAGCTGTTACTTACGCCTGCGGGTGACACGGCGGCTCAAGCGGTACGTGTCCTTTCCATTGCACAGGCGGTTGATGAACGGTCCCAGCTGACGCAGGTTGTGCACTTTGCCTGTTACCACCATCTCTTCGTGGATGATGTAGGTCTGAGGCAAGTATGTTCCCTTCTGCAAGAGAGACGAGTGCAATTACAACGAGCGTCCAGAGAGAGCTTTAACAACAGAAACACTAAGGGGGGGGGGGTCAAAAACGAAGCTCATCGAGTGTTTCTCTCCTAAACAATGTTGATATTTATGTGAAAGTAGAGCTAGAGAGTACAAAACCAGGAAGCTATTAGTACTCTCCATGTTGTGAATCCCGCTTGTACATCTCACTTCACTAAAGATGAAGCGTTTCACTCTCACGGCCTCAAAGTGGTTTACTCATGTGGCTGTAACTGAGAAGCTTCTCTGTGTACGTGTACCGTTTTTAAAACCAGATATTTAAATTTCACTTACAGAAACAATATGAAGGATTTCACTTTGATGCACTAATGTGATTAAGAGACACAGTGCTTTTAACGCCTTCCCCTCTACCACCCCCCAAACATCACTCTGCTAGCGTCTGCAGCTCGTTGTTGAGACAACTTTTAGCGTAAGATGGATTTATTGATTATTGATTCTTTGAATGCAAACCTGAGTCATAACTTGGGTTGGACGACTCTCTGCACCCGCCAGCCTTAAAGGCTCATTTGTGTAATAGCTGTTAGTTTGCCACGGTGGAGAGACACTACATGACAGAGTCTGTTGCAAAATCTATGAAGACACCTGGATTCATTTGTCACGCTGCCTCAAATTCAAGCTATTCTCAAGGAGACATAGAACCTTTCTGTCCATCCATTTTCTTTCCCTTAACCGAGGTCTGATCATGGACCAGGCGAGGTAGGTCAACCCAGACGTCCCTCTCCCCCAGCAACGTTTTCCAGATCCTCCTGGGGGATTCTGAGGCGTTCCCAAGGCCAGAAGGGATAAATAATCCCTCCAGCGGGCTCTGGGACCTCCCCGAGGTCTCCCCCCAGCTGGGCGTGCCCGGGAAAACCTCCAACCGGGAGGCGTCCAGGAGGCATCCTAATCAGACGTCCGAACCACCTCAACTGGCTCCTTTCGATGGGAAGGGGTAGTGGCTCTACTGCAAGCCCCTCACCCCATCTCTCCAGACACCCACTGGAGGAAACTCAGATCGCGTTCTTATTCTTTCTATCACTACCCGTAGCTCGACAGGCAAATAAAAAGCTTGGCCTTCAGGCTGTATGCTCAACCCGCTCTTCACCAGTTTTCTGTTTTTGTTTGTTAACGCCAAACGTGAACATCCCAAACAGGAAACAGTGAAGGCTACAAGTACAACCTTTCATAAGCTGTGTTACCTTGACGTTGATTAGAAGCTCCCAAAGGTTGCGTGGCGGCATCACGATGGTGGTGTTGAGCTCTATAACGTAGCACTTGTCCAGAGCAATGTCGTGGTAAGCGGTAAGTCCCTTGAAGAAAAAGCAGTTTTTTTTAAAAACATGTATGAGCACAAGGATTGATTTTTTTTTGCTGATGTTGCGGTTCCTCTTGTTGTAAAACGTGAATAACCGCAGCTAGGAGCAGATGTAAGCTGGATCCTACGTCCGCCATTTTGGTTTGACCTGTGATATATCTTACTGAATACTGGATTGATTGGCACCGGATTCTTTCAGGATGAATCCTGCAGACATAAGTGAGCTGCCAACGTTACATCTCGCACCATCATTAGATTCATTCATCAAAAAACCTGAACAGCAAGACACAATGTTTAGATGATGTTCACACCAACATGCTTTACATCAGGATGTTAGCGCTGTCGTCATGTTGTCCTGAGCACTAAGCTAAATGCAAAGTCCAACCTTAAAGGGCCGGTACCATGGCTGTAGACAGAGGTCTTTTTTTTCTGTAATATGAAGGCCATTTAGAAGTTAGTGATGTTAGGAAACATTGCTCTGTTTGTATGTGTGTGTTTGGGTCCTCACTCTGTGGAAGTCATGGATGATATCAGCGGGGTCGCTGCCTCCGAAGTGAGGCACGGGCACGGTGATCTTCTCGTAGTTGTCGGCCAAGTAGATGCCAACATTCTCCTCCAGCTCCTGACGCCCTCGCAGCGGGGCGTACGCAGAGTCTTCATAGAGCACCCTGCAGTGGAACAGGTTCTCCTCTGGGATCTACACACACACACACACACACACACACACAGACACACACACACACACACACACACACACACACACACACACACACACACACACACACACACACACACACACACACACACACACACACACACACAGAATGTAGATCAACACACCAGCTGCAACACTTAAAAACAAGTCTGCAGCAGAAATATTCCTCTCATACAGTACCGACCTGAACAAAAAACAAATCTGAGACGAGGGCTGTAACTGAACTAACGTAAAGATCCCCTCTCCTCCTCATGTTCACCTTTCATGTTGTCAGTCTGTGAAATATGCATAGAGCTATAGAGCAGCTTTGCAGGATTCACAGCTCAAAATCCTCCTTATTTATCTGATACTGTCGTTAGTAAAAATCCTCATTTCAGCCTCTGCCAGAAACAGTTCCTTTCAGCTGCTGTCTCTTTAAGGCCCCCCCTCCCCACGTGCCCACTATTCCTCTGATTGGCCAGCTCTCTGGGGCAGAACGCTGCAGGGCTGCCAGGGGACGGCTGCTCTCCAGTGCTGGGAGAAGAGAGTCTATGGAAGAGGTTTCACCGGCCTACATAGAGGCTTGAAGACGTCTGGTGAAATTCTTGTTTTCATATCAGGGAACTACTTTTTAGAATAAGCTGTTTTTAGCGCCCTCTGCAGACTCATCCTGGGATTACTCCAACATACGTTTACCTCATGATCTGAAACTTTGCCCACCTTTAGTCTGGGGATTGTTTTAAAATGAGGATCAGCAGATCATCAGTAACTAATAAAATCTTGTCGTAATAACCAAATCTTACATGAGGTATGAAGTAGTAGCGGTAGACATAAATGGAGGCGAGGACCAGACCAGCCATGAACACAACCAGGCCGAACGTCAGGCAGCACAGGCCGTTGAGGGGAGACTTTTTGGGGCGCAGCGGCAGGACCAGCTCCTCCTCATCCTGGAAAACACAAACACACACGTTGAATGCACATATAGAAAACAAAGAGTTCACTCAAATGGCAGTGCTTCATTTCAAACAGGAATAAATAGCACTGAGCACAGCTAGAGGAAGAGATGAGGAAGCACGTGTTGTTGAAATCTAGTCGGAGATGGTGGGCGAGTAATTTTCCCAGACGCCTACAGTCTAGCAGCCCATCTGACGGTGCCACGAGTCCAACAACCTGTGTGGGCACAGTGACACTACACACAGATACACACAGATAGTAGCGACTCAGTGACTGTGCGCTTCCTTTCACTGAAATAATGACAGACAGAGAAGCAGCTCAATGAGTGCCGTAGCCGTGCTGAGGCGACGGCTCTGTAGAAGAGTGGCTCTAAAACTGTGGTTGCTATTCTTAGCTGTGAGTACGAGGATCAAACGATTATGAGAAAGACAAAGACACAGCTATTGTAAGAAACTTCAGAGAACAACGATGACAATCCTCCTGTCTGAATATGTTGCATCATTTTTTTTTTAAAAAGGGTCAAAGCATCTCCTGTTTCACAATCTGTCTTCAGAAGAATGCGGTACATGTCTGCACCTACGTTGGACAGTGTGTGTTCTGTGTGTGTTCAGCGTTTCTGCTCTCTGTGGAAACATTTGGACGCAGAGAGAATGGGCATAAGGACACGGTGGCGACTGTGTTTGTGCGAACACACACTTGTCTGAGACTTTGTGTTCTCCCACCACACAGAGACAGAGAAGGGCTCTTTCACACCAGCTGACAGCGTGACACACCATGAGGCCCGACAAACTCCTGTTCAGTACATCTCAGGGAGCAGATTTTAAAGACACAGCCACTCCATCCCGAAAATGCACTTTTGCTAAATCCTCTTTAAATGCATGCCTCGTGTCCTATATGGTATGTTCCACGATGGTGCATCATCTTGGGGGGGGGGGGGGGGGGGGGGGGGGGGGGGGGGCAAGGTCATGTATCTTTAACGAGGGTTGAGGTGGATGCTAGGGTGCTGCTACTGCAAAGTTAAGGACTCCACTGCTCTCTGCTCTGCCTCCATCAGAGCTGGGAAAAAATAATCTTGCATGCGCTGCGAGCACCAGCCTCCCTGCCATTTTGTCAGCTGAATCTTGTACATTTCTGGCATTGAACCCTTTCTTGAGGAAGTAATTTAAATACCATACAAAACATACATCCCATACATTTAAATGATTGTCAGCCTCAATGCAACTTCCACAGCTAACCCAGAAATACACATTCCTCATTTGCTTTCTGCTTGTAATCTATTACAGTACACAGTCCTAAATGAAGAGTATGCATGTTATACACTTGCATCAAGCTTGCAAAAAGGAGGCTGAACTGGTGCACGGGAAAGGAGCAAAGTAATGGCATGTTTTGTTTGCAAGTAAATGGCGACAGATGCTGTCAAAATGCCCTGCTGTTGATGTCTGTGCAGGTGCAGGATGCAGGCAGGAGAGCTGGAGCTGAGCAGGAAGCACATCGCGGTAGCATTGTGTCAGGAGGACAAAGACAGGAATTATTCTGAAGACATGCACAACAATGACCGACGCGTTACTCACCATCGGATGGGGAATGAGGATTTCGGTCTTGTCGCCATCATTCTCCTTCTCCACTTTCTGTCCCGAGACAGACTGGAAGCTGATCTTCACCATGGCTGTTTAAAAACCTGTCAGGCTGCAGGTTTCCCCTCTCTCCGTCAGTGTGAACAAAAAGCTGGACACCTTGTCGATAGGTACACCTCGTCGTCAGGCCGTCCTCTTCTCACTGCTGCTCCTCTGTCTTGTTTCTTTTTTTTTCCATCCAACCGGAAGTGGGCTGTTTTTTTTTTGTCTTTCTTTTTCTTAACTGCGCCCTTAAAGGAGCATTTCGCTGCTTTCTGAGTAGCTTCAGTATCACTGTGAAAGGGACGCACACCATTTTAAAGGCGTGCAAATGTATCATCTCCATATGTCATTATCTCGGGGTAACAAAGATTGTTTTCTCCATATAAAAAGATGACTTAATCTGTTACAACGAGGAAACCAGCTTTGTTTTCTCACTATAAGGCGCCTTCATGGAATGTATAAAACATGGACATGGTCACCCGGTGGATGGTGAAGATCAGTTTCATGGTGGTAGCCATACTCAAAAGGATGTCTCAACCAAGCACGGCACTACACCGTGGCTAGGGGGCGCTATAGCCCCATCACAAATCTGTCTAGCCCCCGGTTAAGCGCCCTCACGCATGTCTGCTTTTATTTGGGGGGGGAAAAAAAGAGAGAACTTAAAAAGTAACTATGAGTTCATGAAAATCGACTATTCGTGGCATTAGTCAAGCTCCCCTCAGCACCAGAAGAAAAACAATCCTTTCGGGCAACCTAAAGTCCCTGACACACCAAGGAGATCGTCGGTCTCAGTTGAACCATCCATGAGCGGTCTTCGTCCTAGTTTTTGCGGTGTCTAGTTCTTTGCCGTCTGCTTGGTGTGTCAGGGTCTTAATATCAGATAGTGAGGCGAGCCCTAAACCTCCAGACAACCAGATACAACACGTCTGTTTGCAGTCATATATTGAGCATAACTCTCGTGCTTCATCAAATCAAAACGGATGACTTATTTAAGAAACAATTAAGACATGCATCTCAGTATTAAGATCACAAAATAGCTCCCTGGTTGAACTCCCCTGACAGGGTAGGGTTTGTTCATTCTGGGTCATTTCAAAACTACATTTGAGGTCTTCTAGATCCCCACGGTCTGCTGAACGCTTACACAGATTCTGGTCCATCAGGTGTGGCTCAGGACTGGAGAGCTGAGACAGAGATGCTCTGGGAGAAGATGAGAGCCTGAATCATATCAAAGGACTTGTATCTTAAAAAAACACAAACGAGAGACAGTGTTGTGTCATAAAACTAGGAGAGGAACAAGATGTGGAAAATGGATCGCGTACTCCCTTCATGAAACCAAGCTTTTACGGAATATTACGAGGGAGTTGTTATTGTGATTTCTGCACACTTAAAGAAAATGACCACAGCTTTATTTTATTCCAAATGTTGTTGTTTCTTTATTTCGTTTGTAGGGCCCAGGCCTTTGACACTTCTGAAAGCACCCACACGCTCTTTGCTGGAAAGTGAGTCCCAGTTAGTCAGCATCCAGCCAAGAGTTCAATTTGACATTTCAATGTTGTTAAATATTGGAAAAAAAGTAAACAATTCCAGTACAACACCTCTAGTACAGCATCATGCACAGCCAGCGGAGGAACATGCACGTTCAATGTGTTTGATGGGAGGAGCTGAAGACGATCTGAGCAGTGCCGTCGTCTGCACCGAGACGGTTCTGTATGACGCCGGGTTGTTCGCTGTAAAGGAACAAATCTGTTTTGTTCAGCACCGTGAGGACAGCCCAACATGCCCCAATTACTCTGCTACCCACAATGCTTTACACTCAATTGTACTGGAATTATAATCCCTATGAAGAGGGAGGCTCAAACAGGAGGAGAAAAATAGGAGTCATATTCCACGTTGTGTCCTTAAGAGGAGTTCACCGCTGATGCACGCTCACCGCGAGGACACGCAGCCCTCCTTTTGCCCCTCGCAAAGAGGCGAGAATGAGAAATAAAAAGAGTTAATGATAGCGTCGAGGGGAGCGGGAATCCCTGCAGCCCTCGACTCTGGTTAGCTGATGTTGATCACTCAGCACCTCACAAAGTGCACAAACACAGGATTTATATTTCTGTTAATGCTCTCCAAACGACCCCTCCCCCCTCCCCTCTAAAGCACACACTCCCGCATGTTCAAAATGTAGATGAAGAAGGTTAACAGATCCAGAGCTAACACCATGACATTCCTCTGCTGCACAAACTGTTATCTTATCCGTGAGCTGGCCCTCGCTTATGTACAACACAATCCACCAGCAGCAGCAAAATGAAATGCAAAAAAAACAAAATCACTTCGCTTGTTTCTTTTACTGTTTAAAATGATAACAATTTAACCAAAAACCTGATGTTTAAGGTGATATATATATAATATATATTCATATGTCGAGGTTAAACAAAAAATCTACAAAGCAAAAAAAAAGGCATATGTACATGTTCACCCCGTCCCAAAAACAATAAAGAGACCTAAATGCATCCCTCGCTCGCTTCCTCGTGTGCTTCAAAGTGCTGCGTCGAATACAAAGCACACGGGAGGTTCATGGTTCTGTGTCATGGCCTCTGAGAGTTTGTCCAAATGAATTGTTAAAATGAACCACTGTTGTTGCTTTTTCTGAAGGGGATGAAGCTTTAGCGGTTGTTGTGATGCACGTGCGTTACCCGTGCGGGCCAACAGAGCTGACACTCGAGTCCAGCCGTGGATCTATCATCACATCTCAAGGCATGCAACAAACACACCAATGTTCAACTTCACTCGTACCATTCCCATCCCAAGGAGTTAGCCGATATTGTTTCAGTGTGTGTGTGTGTGCGCATGGTTTTTATGTGTGTAAACGTGTTAACTTTTGTTTATCAGGAAGTCTGCTTTCTTTAAACTGACACTTCCTGTCACTTTGTTTGACGGACTGTTGTCTTTAGAATATACTTTGACTGTCTCAATGTGCAGGGAAGCAGCAACATCTATTATTTCTTTTGAAGGAATAAGACTTAAAAAAAAAAAAAAAAAAAAGCGTTCGAGGAGGAGGCGAGGAGTTGGCCACTTCCTGATGAGTTGATAAGTTGGGTTTTCTCATGTTTCCTCGTTTTTTTTTTTGTTCAGAAGCCAGAAGAGCAGCTGCTGATGGATCCGTCAAGCGGACATTGTCTGGGTGTTGGTCCAGACATGATCCTGGTGGCTCCCCAAACCCCCCCCCCCCCCTGCCCTTGTACCATTCCTCAGGCCTCCTGTGGGGCAGGCCTCTTCAGGTCCCTGATCTGTTTGACCAGGTAAGTCTTTTCATCGTTGAACTGTTCGTCCTCCGTTCTGTCGTTCTGGAACTTGCTGAGAAACTCGATGAGTTTGGTCTGGTTCTTCAGCAGGATGTCCAGGATGGGCTGCGTCTTGTTTGGGTTGGCCACAAACACCTGGCAGTGGAGGAAAAGGGCGAGCACGTTAGCATGAGCAGAGGCGGTGTTCTGAATTTAAAGATATAGGCAAAGCTGCTTACCTTAAAAACGTGGAAAGCCTCAAACTGGATGTTGCGGCTTTTGTCCCTTAACAGATTCATCATTAGTTTGAGATTTTCCGGCTTGCTGATGTATTTCGTCATGATGGTGAAATTGTGCCGGTCAAGAAGCAGCTCTCCCAGTAACTGGATCCCAGTGACAGACAGAGATAAAGATTAATTTGTGGGAAAGCCAAAAACATTCTAACTTAACTTGATGCCGTCACTTGTACATTTGCACCTCTGTTTTTTTAGCTACCTTAGGCCCGTGTCCACCTAGCGTTATTTACTGGGTGCCAGCGTCTTTTTAAAATTATTTTCAAAGAGGAGAGAGTGTTCGCCGAGAGAAAAAGCACAGCACTCAGCGTCTTTTTTCCAAGTGCTCCTTCTTTTTACCCTCAAGTTTTTCCGCCTACAGATTGTGTCTTGTAACATCCTGTTTGCTTAGTGCCTGATCGGGAAATAAACGATCTCAAACATAAAACATGCAACAAAAAGTGACAGATCAGTGTCGGTCATTCAGCGGCCCTTGTCAACAGACTGTTGTCATAGAGACAGGCAGACAGGCAGACATGCAGTGCTTTTCTTCTCAAGGCTTAATGCAAACGTTCTGCAGCACTCAGCCAGCGCTTTTCTGCTCGGAGAAAACGCTAGGTGGACACTTATGGGCCTTACTGTACACAGAGCAATGCAGGAGCAAGGCTTCACTTTTTAAAAGGTTGTAAACAGGAGCAGAGTTATCAGCCAGATCTCCTGTAACTGTCTCCTGGTATGCACAAATACAAATTATGGCTTCTGAATCATAAAATGCATGAAACTAAACTTGGCACTAAATGAGGTCAAAGACATAAACCTAGTGCAAAAGCATGTCAAACATGTACTTGCTGCCACCACTAGATGGCGGTCATGACAAGGTGATGGAAATGGAGTGCACTGCAGAAATCCAACACTCTGCACAGCCCCCATCTTTAAATAGCTCTCTGAATAGAGTTGCAACATAACATACATGAGACGTGTTTACTAGCACGAGCATGCAGGTCCCTTACCTTCAGAGACTGCCTTTTAGTCACGTAGTTTTCTGAGTGGAGTAACTTCTCATACTCGCTGAAGAACTACAGAGGGCGAAAAGAGAGAGAGAGTCAGGTATAATAGAGAGAGGGAGGGGAGAGAAAACCTGCCAAGTGGTGGTTTTCATGAGGCTTCTACATCTTGTATAACAACACAGTGATAGGAAAATTAAAGATTAGCCCTCGCAGACTGTCGTCGCCTTTGTTTCCAACGCCTACATATGATGTCAATAATGATCGGTTAGGGATTGTTAGGGACGCCGTGAAAGCCACAGATTAAATTTATGTAAGCGGAAGAAGAACAAAGAAACGTTCATCTTGTGGTTTTTTGAAACACTCCAAAACTTCAAATTAAGGCCCAGCGCCGAACAGGGCTCAAGTGTGATCCCGTTCATTTTCTCCATAGCGGATTTGATTATTAGCCATGATGTCATAACCATCACAGGTAGACTGACCACGAGCTACCTGTGTGAAACGATGGTTTATGCTCCATTAGGAGACACAAGTTTGTCTGATATCAACCTCGTTTTAATCTCTCTGATTGGTGGAGCTCGCTGTTACCATGACAATGTCCCCCCCCTCGGTGTAGATGCGAAGGGATAGTTTTGCTAGCAGGCTAGTGAACAGTATAAACACGATAACAACGACTGAATTTACATTTAAGAAGAAGAGGGATCATGTGCAATGCATTATGGGATGTGTAGTTCCTTCACAGCCTTCTAGTCGTCTGACCACTCAATGCACAGAACATCAGAACATTTTCACATGTTGACAACAAACGTCAGCAGTCAGGACGCTGTACTTCCTCTCCTCCACGGAGCAGATTTAAGGTATGAATAACTTCGGGTAACCCATCCCGTATTAATATCAGGTTTCAGTTTATTATAGACTTACTCTGTCGTAATGTTGCTCCAGGAACTCTGCACTCAGTAGCTTGTGTCTTGTGAGGAGGTCCTGCAAACAGACGGTTCAGATTAGGAGACAGAAATGTAAACATTTTGGATGTGACTCCTCCCATTTTGGCGGGAATTATCTTTAGAGAAAAAAAAAGAAACAAATAATTTTCACGGCTCGTGGCTCTGCTCTCACTGTGTGCAGTCGTACGACAAAAATATCAAACATGCCAGAAAGATCATCAGACCGGTCGAGAGCAGCTGATCAGGCCGTGATCAACTTCCCGATTAATGACGTGCAATTGGGCTGAAATTCGTCCCGACTTCAAAATCAGCTGTACTACTTAAAATGGCTGTCTGAAATAGTACAGTGTACGCCCCACTCAGGCGCCAACAGCTGAACAAGTTAGGCGACTTACTTTGAAAGTGGCAAATGCGTCCGAGGCGATATCGAATGTGGACATCTCCACGTATCGGAAGAAGTCATAAAACTGCTCCGACCACAGTGTGATCTTGGCCAACGGCTCGTGTCTGATGCACTCCCTCAGCATGATCCCGCAGTTTAGGGCGATCTCTGGAGACTCGTACCTGCACACACCAGAAGGACTTGTCATCATACTGGAGCAGAATACATTTACACACACACACACACTCATTCATTCAAAACAAATAACAAAGCAGATATGGAAATTTGTTAAGCCGTAATCATCATAAACGTTTCTGTATATCCCCCCCCCCCCCTTTAGACGAGCTAACAGAGCGGAGAGGTGCAGAGGAGGACAGCATGTTTTTTTTCATTCTAGTATTTCTGGCCTTTTCCAAGAAACCGAACCCCGAGCGGTTAGAGGACAGGAAGGTTGGTGAAGGCTATTGCATCACTACACCAAAAACAACCAACGGTCCACGCTAACTATAGCAGTGAGCACACCCTTTTCCTGTGGACTGTAACATACTTGGATATTTACAAGCAATAAAAAGGCTGTTTCTTCTTCTTTTATACTTCTTAAGATTTGTAGTAGAGCTGCAGGATCTTGGAAAAAGCTGACAATGCAATATGAAAAAATACAGAAAATCAAACCGGATGAATGCAGTGTGTGTTTTTATGCACATATGAGGTCTGCATGATGTTTGGTTACTTTGGTCAAAATTACAAATAACGTAATTAAGTGTGGTAAATACACAGAAACTAAAGAGTGCACGTTAGCTACAACTGTTCTGCTGTTCTTCATGTTTACACAATAGCTGTTTTTCTCTAAACCACTAAATTGGAAGCAGTTCATCTGAGGGTAGCGGACCGTTCGCTTTGGCTTCCTGGTGTTGAAGCATGGCCACTAAACATGGGCCTCCATCAATCCGGTTAAATGTGCACATACTGAGTAAGAAATACATATCATAGGCTCTTGATCGTGATAAATTTAGACTCTTGCGATTTATTCTGCAGCCCAAATTTGGAGGACAATTCAGCCAAGGAACCAAATCAAATATCTGTAGCCCTCTGCGTTTAAGAACTAAGCTCAGCCGTCATCATGTCTTTGTACATTCATACTGATTCCACGATTGCGTAATATTGAGGTCCAAGTCTGTGAAGTCACTTTGGGTGTGAGCATTTGCAGAAGTACGACACAGCGGGAGCTCCACAAACACACACAATCAGACCTGTGCTCCCCCGCTGGCTCCAATGTAACTGTCTCGTCTCTGCAACGCCTCTGTTACTACCTCTGAAGACGGTTCAGAGGGGGGAAAATCATCACCCCATTGCGCGTCAGCGACATTCAGATTGCAGGTGAAGCATCACAGTGGCTTGAAACGGCAGTCTGAACAGTCGGAATGTAGTACTTTCTTCTAAAAGAACTACAACTGAAAATCACAAAAACATTTCACTTTTAATCAAATAACTTTTTTTAACGCCTTTATTGTAGAGATCGGACAGTGGCTAGGGTTGGAAATCAGGGAGGGAGGGAGAGAGAGCGAGAGAGAGAGAGAGAGAGAGAGAGAGGAATGATTCAGGACAGGAGCCACAGGTCTGACTAAAATCCTGGCCACCTGTGTCGAGGACTACATCCTCTGGGGTGCGCACCCCCCAAACATCAAACTTTAAACAGCAGTTAGACAACCTGTGTCTCTCATTTCCTATTTGAGGGGACGCTGTTAGTCTTTTCATTTATTTGTTGACAGATATTGGACATACAAGATCAAGAGGGTAATGAGAATCTAAATGATGGATTGAGGATCACTCTTAGTGTTAATGTTCATGGACCTCCTTACCCTTTAAGCAACATGAAGAGGATGTTCTGCTGCGTGCACAGGTATTCCACTGTAGGTGTCCGTGTGCCAATCTGACGCCTCAGGATGTTGTTGAAGATCTGAGCCACATCTTTTTTACCCTGAAGGTCACAGAATAAAGAAGAAGTTAATGCATAGAAATCAAAGATTACAAAAGACAGAGGTCAAAGGTTTGAAACACACTCCCACACGTGTGTCGAAACATGCAGAATAAGGAACGACTGTATTTTTAATACAGAAATCTATGCTGTTTCAATCAGCCTTCTTTTTCATTTTCAGTGCTTTGGTGAGCAGAGAGGAAAGATAGATTTCTCCTAAAGATAATGACAAATAGCTAAGATCATAGAGTCTTAATAACAACAAAACATTGTGCAAAAATGGCACAAAAAAAAACATTCTCTGGGGTGCTGGCGGCGCAGTGGTTAGTGCGAGCGCCCCATGCATGGAGGCTGGTCCTCTGGGCGGGCGTCCCAGGTTCGAATCCCACCTGTGGCTCCTTTCCCGCATGTCATTACCCACTCTCTCTCTCTCCCTGGTTACACACTTGTAATTGGATTTTTGTTTTACCAGCTATACTTTTGAACATGGCGGGCGGGTGAGAGAAGGTAAAAGAGGAAGAGAGAGTTCACACTACACGGTGAGTCATGCTGTGATAGGATGAGTCAGGGAAGCCTGCAGCAGCAGTTACCACACCACTCTGACATATTGCAGTGAGACACTGAGTTATCAACATGTCAACATTGGCAGGTTTCTAGAGAATTTCAGGCGGAGTCAGTTTTTCTTAGGTAAGACATGACGTATAAAGTGGTGGACGAAGTGGCAGAGTCCTCTATACGACGCTATAAAGAGAATATGTGTCTTTATATCAATGCTACGTGTAGCTCAACAGAATCACAATCTGAACTAAAGAGTGAAGAAGAACATACTGGAGAACAGGAAACATAATGCAGCAGGTTCATTAGAGCGTGGAGATTGTAGAGGTGGCGTCACCACCCCCTCCCACTCGCTCCAGGTGAATTCTCCTGATTATATCCTGCTGCGTTCTCACATCAGCTCACTCTGACATTACGCAGACAAAATACTAAGAGGCTGGGGGAGAAACTCCACAGAGAATAATTTGGCTGTTTGCGTTCACACATGCAGCTCACCTCAAAAACATCAGGAGTTTTGTGCAAGTGTGAAAGCATCCTTATCATAAAGAGAAGACAGGGAAAACGTCACTCTATGAGGGACACGTGTGACTAAGCAACTCAGGAAGATTTCTGATGCAGACTGTCCTGAAATTTGCTAGAAAATAGCTACGGTAACCACTTTCCCGTCTCAAGTGCACTGACTAAACATTTTCTCTCTCTCACTCCTGTGACGCATGAAGTCTCACCTCAAAGTCGATGAGCTGCAGATCTGCTATCAGGGTGCTGAGCAGGCCGCTGTTGTAGAGCTCCTGGGCTAGCTGAGCCACTGCTTCTGTTTGGGGCTCTTTCTCGTTAGTCCCGTACAGGATCTCCTTCATGGCCACCAGGCTTTTTGACACCTCCTCTGTGGCCTGAATCACATGCACATGATACACACAGGTAAGGCTGAGCAATATAGAAAAATAGGCTTGTGGAAACCAGACACTTTTATTATTAAACACATAAGAATTGCCTGAGGCCATATTGTCTAACCATTACAATTGTAATGAGTGAATGTGCAGTAGTCACATCACAGGAGGTGCGATTTTAGTCACATTAGTCAAGAGCATCTTGCTGCCCCTTTTTTTTGCTGTTTGATGCATTTTTATTACAATCTTATATCGACCAAGTCAATGTTTTAATGTTTTCTTAACTTTGTAAAGAACCAGTATGGGGATGGTTTTGTCACCTAGCCGACACAAAAAACTACCAAAGAGCAAATAATGATTCAAACAAGTCACAATGTGATTTAAATGACATCCTGTTGACATTTCAGAGTGAATGACTCCAGTAAGGTAAAGAGGAACAAATCGAGTGGCATGATTCCTACCTTCTCTGCCTTTTTGTCAGAAATGTCATGCTTCTCGAGCACCGTCATGCTGTCCTTAAGGTTCTTGACGATGTCCGCCGGTGACTTGTGGGACTTGCCAAAGGGGAAAGGCATGGCGGAGCGTTACCACGAGCAACCAGGCAGCGGACTGTCCACCTGAGGAATGACATGACAAAAACTGGATCAGAACATGTAAAGAAGAAGAAGAGGGGTGCTGCTAGCTAAGGCAGACGGCTCGAATTTAAATCCAAGCTGTGGCTCCTTTCCTGTGTCTCTCTCCCTGATTTCTGACTGTAACCACTCCAAATAAAGACAGAAAAAGCTCAAAAAGAAAACCTGAAAAAAAAGGAAGAAGAGACTTAAAGGTAGAGTCAGCAGACATGTGTGTTGCAGGTTGTAAACACAACATTCAAACTGGGCCCCTCCTGCTGGGCTCATCACCCCCAGAAGCTCTCACTCTCTGCAGGACATAGTGTGTATGTTTACTGCTTGTAAAATCTACCTACGGGTACCAATAAAGTTACCTTACTCCTAAACCTTACCTTTCCCAACCAAAACAAACCAGAACAGTAAAATCCAGTCAGAGGACAGGGTCTCTGCAGACACAGTCACCACCACATGATGGAGCAGCTTTACTTTAGTATAAGTGTAATCTGTATTTTATTTTTAGGAAGAAGCTACTGACTCTATCTTTAAAGCATGCTAACCACCAAAAGGGATAGAAAAAGACAACCACCAGTCTTGCTGTACTATATTAAAATGTTAGCAAACTATTTTTTGCTAAATGTTAGCCAAGGATAACTTTGAATCAAATACAGTGCCTCTTTCCTTCAAAGGATGAAAAGGAACCAAACGCAGCTAGGGAAATTTCCCACACACAACACAACATAACAGAGCCGTTGGATCCTCTTGTTCTGAACTTAAGCTCTCAGGCTTTTCCTCAGATTTCCATCCCTATTACAGAGCGTCAAAAAAGACAGCAGACCCCGAGAGAAAAACAGGTATTGCTGTTGGAGCTTATCCCCAAAAAAGGTACTATTGGCCAGCCAATTTTCCACCACTGGAGCCCAGCGCTTTAAACTGAGAGTAATATTACTCTGCTGTGGTCACCTTAAGCAGGGAATGGTTTCATGACTGGCACATTTTAAGAAACCCAAAGAAATGCCCCATTAGCTCCTCCTCTGCAGGCGGCTAGCCCCGAGTGTGGAGCGTGGGTTGAGGCCTTGTAGGGAACTAATTGTTTGTGTTAACAAACAAATCTCTATAAAAACGCAAAATGGGGAAACATGCAGGAAAAAGTGATCTAGATCTGACCTTTCCAAGCATCATTTAGAAATATTAAAATCAGCTCAATACTCTGGTCTGGTTAGTAAATGATTAATCATGCTGTGTCTGCTATGACATCATCAGCCATGACATAGTCTCAGATCTTTGTTTGACCCACACCCTGAACAGTGAACTCCAGCAAACACACTGTCAATGAACTTCCTCAGATGATTTAAATCAATACGCTTGTTTTCATAGTATACCCCACAACGGCTATTTTACCCAGGATAAAACCAACCCCACAACAGAATACACGGCAAACAGAGATAAAGTAAAGGGGGGGATGCAACTGACAGATGTCACATCCATATCTCGCAGCCACTCTTATTTAACTGCGTTACACAACAAGAACTCTTATCTGCACAAGTCCCTGACCCACCCAAGTACCTTACTTTGGGGCTTAAGTGCACATGAGTACAACACACACACACACACACACACACAGCAGTCTAAACTTACTTTCTTTTTACCCATTTAGTAGATGAAGTTGGAAGAAATACTACGTTTTTCCAAAGCCAAAGACAGAAATACAATGATATAAACTGTAAGCCAAATGTCTTGACATTTAAAGATAGAAACATCAACACATTTATCTCCTTAAGTCACTCAGATGTGCATTAAAAAGAGGAATATAACACCAACCTGTTGCCAAGATGGGATCCTCTAAACTGTGAACACAAACCCTGGAGCAGTCACACTCTTCCTCTTATGTCTTGGCAGGCAGTCCACATTTAGAAAGCAACGCTGTGGGGGCCAGGAATATAAACCAAGCAGCACCCAAGTGGGAGGTGCACTCCACCTTTCATATATGATGTGTCATGTGTGACTGAGCTGCAACATAAAACACGTCCCCAGATTCACTGGTGACCCATGCACGCACTTCAGTTGTGCTTGCTTACATGTTTATTAATCTAGAACACACACACACACCTAGACTTCACCAGGTGGCCAAATCCGTCTTTCGCAGAGGCTAATGCTCGTTAATGTAGCCAGCAGCCAGCAGCAGAGCCGCCTCTGTACTCCTGACCCGCTTCACTGTCAGTGACGCAAATAGGGTTGAGACACATATGGCAGGTTCACAATCAGCTGGTCACCTACAATGACTCCGTTACTAATCAGGCATCGAGTGAAGGAGTGGGCCGGACTTTTCCATGACCTAACCCAGCATGGCCCAGTGGAGAGTAAGGAAAGTCCACTCCAAGGTATAATAGTTTGGTTTCATTAGTTTTAATCTTAATTTTGTTTTTAAGATTTTTAATTGGATTTCAATTAGAGCTGGGGATTGTCAAGAACTTCACAATTCAATTAGATTTCAATGGGTCACGATTCAATGATCCCCCTCCCCACACATATTCAAGACTGCACTGACCCGGCCACATTCAAGACGAAGACATTTGGGGATCGAGACCGAGTCAAGACCAAGACTGAGACAAAACCGGGTAAAAATGCTTTTGATCCTGAGACCTTCAAAACTTTGTCTTGAGACTAAAACTGATTTCGAGTACTAAAACACTACCAGTAGGTCCAAATTTATATAATGGGCCCCCACACCCCATCCCTCAGCATGCACATCAACAAAAACATCGATATAACTAAACCCACTGTCAGTCTGGCCCTTTTCGACAAATTCAGAATTTATCTCAAGCTAGAAAATAAATAGCTGCTTCAGTGTGACAACAAATTGACAAAAGGCTTTTACAAAGGAAGCAATTAAAAGTGATACTGCAAAATAAACCACCTGTCATAACCACAGGTCCCAATTTAGGAATCTCGTATTGTCATGTGGTGGACACTGAAGCTTCAGTGTTTATCCAGCTCTGCATCGGTCTGTAAACCTTTCTGTGTTCTAACCTCTCTCCATTTTTCAAAATCATCTCCAATATTGATCCCAGTTTGAGCACGTTTCTGCTCGTGGAGCTTATTAGAAACATGCAGAGGCTTTTTAGGTCGGGTACAATCACTTCTATCTGAACCACTTCTCTTGCCCGCTTCCATCGCTGCAACACCTGTTGGTTTGACCTGATAACTGGTCTCATATCTGACAAACTGAGGGGCGTCCAAAACTGCCTTGTGGGGGTGCTTTAAAACAGCCTACCTTCTCTGGTCCAAACAAATCCAGAGCATTCAGGACCAGAATCTAAAGTTAGAAGGAGGACATACTGGCTGCTGCATTGTTGTCAGAGAAGCCAGCACTTCAACATAGCATGTTTCATTAATGTCTGATCATATAGTAAGGTAATGCATTCAATTCTGTAGATATATTCCATATTGGACCTTTAATAAATGCATTAGAGTTGCAGTCCCAGTGTTCCCAGTAAGCAGTCCAACATGAGGCTGACAGCGAGCACCGCCCCTCTCTGTTCTCCATGCCTGCTTTGTGATGGTGTGAAGGCTGCCAACTTAAATACGCGCTCACAGCGGTATTGTTTACGCCTTTTTAACGCCCTAAATTAAGCTACGTATTTCATTTTACCTTCACCGTAGCTGCTCACCTGTATTTGCTTGATAACATTAGATAACATGGCCCACACAGTTTAAATCAGTGTTCATTAAACAACATAGCATAGCTAGCTCTGGGGCTGCTAGCTCGCTTGTATAAAAAGTTGTTGTTATCGGCACACAGAGGACATCAGATGGCCAAATACTAAATCTTTCAAAGCTGCTTTCACATAATGTAATACAGCAGGTAATCATCAGAAAGTAACATTAATGTGTGGTATCCAGTTTTGCTGTTTTCTCCCGTATGCTAACTAGTATGGCTAGTTAGCAAGCTAACCTAGCATGATGTTAGCCAGGCCTGGCAGTGGCTGACTTTATCAGATAAAAAACTGCATGTTAAAACGTTTCTACTCACAAAGAGAGTAAATGTAGTTAACAAGCTGACCTTTCATGCCATATGTTAGCATTACACCCACAATGTTAGCACATACACACACACAACATGACACACACACACAATACCTTGTGAATGGTGTTTTCACCTCCTTCTCTCGATTCGTCAAGACAGAAAAATGAACCTCAGGTGCTCCTGGAAACAATAACAGTGTGGTTGTCCTTGCTTGTCGCCTCCCCTTGTTTATAAATGACCGTAAGTGTAACGTTATAGTTAGTTTTGCGGCCACTGTTTCCTCTTTCTCTGATCAAACTAGTAATGCTGCTGCCAGGCAGGCGAGCTGTTGTCACTGCAGCAGCGCCGTCTATCGCCCCCTCTGGTCGTCTCCTGTCATTGCACGTGATGGTGTAATACTCTCGTGTTTTTTGGCGGATCGCAAACATGCCGCCACCTACTGTACAACAGTCTGTCGTGTCATTTACCTGTACTTTACATTTTGCCTGCCAAACTTGTTTAATGATAACGATAAAAGAGCTCTCCTTCTCCCTCTGTGTCCTGTATTCCTCCCATATTCCACTCACGCCGTGCAGCTCTGATTTTCTCTTGCAACCTCTCTCTCAGTCAGTGTTTTTTCCTTGTTGGTCTTGAATGCAGCCTCCTGAAAGTAGGTCAGCTCCTCCCCTTGTCCAGCCCCTTAATTAGCTGAACCATATATAAAGCACCTGTGGCAAGACAGTCGTCTTGTTTTGTCTTGTCCGCCTGTTCTTTGCGCCCCTGTCTGCCTTGTGTGTCCTGTGTCTGGTTTGATAAGTGTCTTTTTTCCTGTTGGTCCTTTACTTGAGGCTTAAAGACTTACCTGAAGTCTGGGTAGCTGTCACCTTGTGTAAGAGTAATAGTGAATCCAGTTAAATGGCCTTTTATTGGCTGCTGTTTCGCCTAGTGTGGCTGTTTTGTGCATTTAGTGTTTAGCTTTGAATGATTAGTTTTTTTATGGATTTGCTGTTAATTGGTTAAATTGTATTATGTGTTTTTAAATTGAACCAACTGCTTTATTTGCTTTTTTATTTTGTTATTTCCCCTTTAATGAAGTGTCTGCTGGCTGTAGGTGGGGCTAGGCTCTCTAGGTGGTTTGTAGTGGTAATCTGCTGGCACCACTCACTTACCCCTCCCATTTTGCTACTTTTAAAGTACATTTTAATGGAAGTGTTATTTTAGAATAAAATAAATTATATTGTAATAAACCTGTTATACATCTTCCTAAATTGATTGATTTAACCCATTACAGTGTTAACTAAAACCCTTCTCTTCACAGATACTCCCAGTCTAAGTTTTCAATAAATTTACATTTTCTTTTGGAACCACGCCTCTGTCTTGATTCAGTTGTCGAACCTGTGTTGCCTTTGTCTGATAAAGGTGTTTATATATTCCCTGGTGGTGTTGTTGGGTCAGTTAGATTATTGTTTCTTGTACTCCAACCCTGAGTGCCCCTTGCCACATTCGCACAATGATAACATCCACATTTTCCTTGATTCCTCATCTTTCATATTTGTCAGTTCCTTTCACCTAGTTTGAACATTGTCATTCAACCCAGTATGACCCAACTTAAGTACACTCATTATGATGAGTTCCTCCCTTTTGTTCCTTTCATATTACAACAGACTTTTGTATTTTGGACAACCCCCTTCCTTTCTGATCATCATAGTGGTGATGGAAATGTTTTCTTCTTCTTGCAGACTTTAGGCATGACATGCACATTGCTGCCAAGAACCAGTGTGATGATGATAATGATTTTGCCACTATCAGACCTATCTCCTGGAATATAACCTGTGTTTTTTAAGAAGCATATCATTGTCTTGGCTCTCTCTTTTTGTCAATCTCCATTTTCTAATATTGCAAAATAGAGAGAGAAGGTCTTAGCGCTAAGTTTTGTAAGTGCAATAAATAACTCCCTCACTCCAAATGGACATTGCATCAGCATGTGCAAAGCTGACTCCAAGGACTCCACGATGCCCACAGCAGCCAACAGCTGTGCTGCCCTACTAGCACCAAGCCACTGGCTATCCCACAGTGTCCCAACCTCAACCTTGCCAACCTGACGTCCTCACTTTGTGGAATGCTAAGAGCTAGCCTCAATGTGTTATGAAACCCACAATTTACAAGACGCTGTTGTTAGTATTGCATGAATGGATTATAAATCGGACATTTATAATGCTTATAACACTTCATAAACCTAGCTATAAGTTGTTATAAACACATATAAATGTTCTCATATTAATAGGTTGATAAAAATATTAAAATAGACTGAACTTGTATTTGTATAAACTCTGCACAGATTGACTAATTTGGCTAAACCAATATGCAACATGTTGGACTACAGGTGCTATTGGACTACACCAGACTTAGACACTGGTCATCATCCACTGGTCACCTGCCAAAGTCGTCCCCTCCTCCTCCTCCTGCTCCTCCTGCTGCTCCTCCTCCGGCCTGTCCACTCACTCTGGAGGTTATTACGCTCTTCATGCTGATTAGGTCTGAATGAATGGCTGTCTTTGTTCGGCTCCGGTTCCCACGACCCGGCATTCGCCTGGCAGTCGCGTGGCTCTTAGAACAGGGGCCCTCGCTTCAAGGGACCCCAAAGGCTGGGAAGGGCGGGGGGGTGGGGCATGTGGTCGATCTGACATCTGCTCGCTAACAGATCCCACCAGCAGATGTCTTACATTTGAAAGCATTGAAGGTGATCAAAGCTTGCTCATCGTATTTGAAACAAGTCCATAAAAAAAAGACATCTAGCAGAAGGAGGATTTAAATGAGAAACAATTCAAAGTTATACTAATTTACTTTTATATTTTTGAGAAGTGCCTTTTAAAGTCGAGCCTGTCCTGTAGGCTATATGGGTTGATATATTCTCAGGTGAGTTTTCGGTCCATTGTGTCTCTCGTGCGCTTTGAGGGAATAGGTCTGGCCTTTTTTTGTAAAGTGTAACGTTGCTCCTGAATAGATAAGTCGAGGGGCTCCCCGGAGTACAACATGGCAACTACATACTCTTGTTCCTCCCTGGGAGAAGAGGAAACAGCAGTTTTGTCTTTTTTTTTTTTTTTTTTTTCTTGCTGGGTGGAGAGTTGGGTGGGAGGGTGCGGAATGGTGCATGGTTTCAGGCTGGACATCTGTCGCTTGTAGGGGGTGGGGGGTGTTTCCAGGCCGGGACTCTCGGTTATTGAATGGAGCTAGTGACCTGTCATTCTTGACTGATGGGACCCCGTGTGTGGGAAAATCCGGCAGCCAAAGAGTTGGAGCATTCACATGCTAATTGCGTCCGATAAATAAGAGGGTCGCGCCGCGCCGAGGGCCCTAGAGACGCACTGAGATCCAGAGCAGAGCGCGCAGACACCCGAGAGGAAACATGACTGCTGCATCCATGGCGCACAACGTGGGGAAACATGCCAGTGCCAAGGCGGAAAGAAAGGTATTTTACTGCTTGGATATGCTATAGATCTACTTCTCCTTAAGGTTTGGACACATGGGCTCCAGCGTGACGGCTCGCCACCTTTGCCGCCTTTAACTGACGTATTTTTTTTTTACCCTCACAGCTGAGGAAGCCGCTTATTGAGAGGAAACGACGAGAGAGGATAAACAATTGTTTGGATCAGCTGAAAGAAACTGTTATCGGAGCGTTCAGGCTGGATGTGAGTACATGTCCTCACGTCTCTCATCTCATAAACAAGTAAACAATGTGTTATGGATCAAGTTGTAACTCCAATGATGCTCGTTTCCTAACAGCAATCCAAACTGGAAAAGGCGGATATTCTAGAGATGACAGTGAAGCATTTGCAAAACATCCAAAGCCACAAAGTCAACGGTACGTAACATGGATTTTTACTGCTACTTTTTTTCTCTATGGGGTCATAACTTCCGGGTAAGCTGATGGTTATAGTCAGGTTAATGTTATCTGTTCATGTTTGTCTTGGGTCAATAACAAGGAGATTCCAACTGAAATATGCCATGAGTTTGAAATCCCTTGTGATAGTTATTTTGAGACAGCATCTGCACAAAACATGTATAATGTTCTGTATGTAGCTCTAAAGTGGATTTAAGAGAGGTGTTTGTATTCTGGTCTGGTGTATTGTTTTTAGGAGTTTCCTGATTAGTTGAAGCCGTTTTACTATAGATGCATGTTGTGCTGTCACCACCAGGGGGTGCTATAACTTCACACTTTTTCCTTGCAGACCCCACAATAGGCCTGGAGGCCCAGCAGAAATACAGCACAGGCTACATCCAGTGCATGCACGAGGTCCACAACATGCTCCTCACCTGCGACTGGATGGACAAAACCCTGGGCTCCCGTCTGCTGAACCACCTCCTCAAGTCCCTGCCCAGGCCCACTGATGAGCGACCCCTCCATCCCTCACCCAGGCACGATGTTCCTCCTTCCCCTCCTGGCACGGGGCTCCACTGCAGCCCCCTCAGAGGGGACCTCCAGCTTCAGAGAGAAGCACCCACCTGCCACGTGTCTGGACCCCCAGAGAGAGCTGCTGTCCACAGCTCCCACCTGGGGCTGCTGGACATGTGGAGGCCCTGGTGACCTGGTGGATGTAATGAGCTTGGTTCTCAATTTTTGTTAGGCCATCCTCTGTTATGTATCTTATAGATATGTTGCTCAGAAAACAAACGTGGGGCAGTTTTGTTCCAGTGGTTATTATTATTATTGTAGTTTTGCTATAATGATTCTTTCCTCAGTACTTCCCTTCAGAAGTCAACTTCTCGTAGCCTGCATTGTAGAAGGCTCTTATTACTCTTCTGTGTATTTATTGTATTAACAGCTTTATTTATTGGATTTAATATTGCTCTGCTTCTTAGACCACTTGCTTTGAACTATATAGAGATGTTTATGTCTTCCTTCTTTGCTTTATAATTAACCCAAATATTCATAATAATAAATAAAAAGTATTATACACTCTTGACTTTTTATCCAAGAACAGTCTTCTTTTCAGTAACTGAAATTGCTCCTGTAACTGGACATTACTGGATAAGTGTCCATAGAGTGCAGAAAGACTAAACATGACACGAGCCCGGCTCTAGGCATGGACAGAGTGGGGCAATGCCCTCCAAAAAATGTTCAGACAGCTCCACAAAATCATCCTTCATATCAATATTACGTAATAACGTAACGTAATAAAGTATTTTTATTTCATCCTTTGTCGGTTTGACCAATCATTAAGACGTCACATTCAAATACATTATGTGCTTATGTATTTTTAGATTCTACAGCTTTAGATAAAGATAACAGAGTACCCAAGTCTTGAAGTCTGGCACTAAGTGATATTACTTAATTGTGACCCTGTATAAACCAGCTCTCAGGGATGATTGAGCAGCAATACTTTCTAAGTCTTTTTTTAGGGTTAAGATACTGACTCTATCTTTAAAGAGGACATATTATCCCCCTTTCCAAACAGTCTCCTGTGGTCTAAATGAAACATCTGTGCTGTGCTTTGGTCAAACTATAACATGAATCAAGCACCAGAGGAGGTTTGTGACCCTGTATAAACCAGCTCTCTCAGAACGCTCCGTTTTGGTGTGTGTGTGTCTCTTTAAATTCAATGAGCCCCTCCCTGAGTTTTCCAGGTAGACATCACTCCTCTGTAGCGAGAATAAAAATGGCGGACCTGCGCAAAAGTTTTGTTCTAGGCTGGGGTTGGAGTCCATGGGTGGAGATACCATGGGAGGGGAGGGGATTTCTTTTACCATAAGCCCACCGTGACATCACAAGGAGAGCACACTTGAAACGGAGCATTTTTGTCTTTGTTGTACAACTCATGCAGACCACAAACCAAAGGACTGGATGGGTTTATTTCACATTTTGTGGGTTGGTAGACACTCAGATTACCCAAATATACTGTATGTTCAAAAACACTGTACAAGTGGATTTTTTAATAAAATGTCCCCTTTAAAGTGACCACACTTACAATTAAAGAAAACTACCAGCAGACTTTTAAAACCAGCCAGAATAGTTCATTTGTACTTAGTCCCGCCCCTTTCTAGGCAAATAGCTAATTATAGATTTGGACTTTGGGGTGGCCAATCATATAATTTAAGGGGGGCCCATGCCACCCCTCTAGACACAGCCCTATAAACAAGCATCAAACAAGGACCCAGAAACTGAAGCAGTGTTTGGGGAAAGAAACGTTCTCTTGCTGTGTTTAATGTCTGTTTCCGTGCTACTAGAAAGAAGCTACTGAACAACTTTAGCCTTTGTGTGACAGTTTTGCCCCCAAATGTTTGAACACATTTCCAGAAACTGAGGCTCAATTTCTCAAAACTCTAAAAATAAACTGTAAAGAGTTCACTACATTGTCTGTGCTCTTAAACACACAATTACTGACACATCAGTGTTCAGTTGATGCTCTGAAAGATACAATCATTTCATAACTGCAGTTATGAAATGATTTTTCAATTCAAAACACGACCATCAATAGTGTTCACGTTTGTGTTGGCCATGTTACATATTCACATGCAGACAAGTGTTTGCTTGATTTTTGTCCTGAAACAGCTTTTACAGTAATATAAACTCAGCTCACCTGTAAGGACAACGAGAAACACAACAGAGAAAATCAGTGCACTGATACAAAAAGGTAATGAAATATTTAATCGTTACTGCAATACAAAGAGTACATTTGAACTGACAAAACATGAGCAAGATACAATGAAACAGATCACTGTGTACCTGATTAAAGTGCGTCACCTGAGGGGTCTTTTAGCCTCTGACTCCGAGTCTCTCTCTTAATTGAGTTTGCACAGTTTGAGCAACATGAGTGAGACGAATGTGTTGTATTTTGAAGGCCAAAGTTTCTCGGTGAACAAAAAGTGATGAGATTTGTGTTCAGAGATTTGCAGGGCTGCCTCATAGTCACACTCAAAGCAGATATTGGTTCATGGTCGTCAGCAGTGCAGGGGGGGGGGGGGGGGGGCTTAGGAACTCAAGCTTCCAGTTCACTTTTACTCTGGTCCATGTGAGACTTGGAGCAGCCAATCTCCACCCAAATGTTCAAAGCAAAGCGTAGGGATTCTCTGAGTGCATTCATCCTGCAATCATGATGTCTTACTTTTCAAATTTCATCTTTCGAGGCTTTTAAATAGCACCACAAGAAATGTGGAAAGGATGTGTGGAAAGCTCCAAAGAGGCCAGTTGGACAATTATGGTTTGGTTTGGGGAGTGACTGATGCATTTATCTGCAAACAGGTGTTTAGTCTGAGGTATTAATGACACAGATCACTTTTTACACAGAATTGGTGATGAATGGATTCAAAATTAAATCGTTTTATGGCACAAAAGTGACATTCTTTATGAAAATGTGCCCTTTGTAGATCCTCCACATTCATAATAAGTCAGATGGAGGGATAAGGGTCGTTGTGAGCCGTGAAGTCTCAACACAGCCTTCTCAATTTGTGCGCACAACTCGTCACGAAGTGTCCACATGTAGGCGATAGTCCTGGTGCCATTAAGTTAAAAAAAAAAAAAAAAAAAGATGTACTGCATCATTGGTTTCAGAACAGTAAAAACCTCGCTATTATTGTCGTTATGATTGGTCGCCACATGGAGCCAGGCGTCTGGTCCAGGTCTGAAGAGAGGAAGACAGAGAGGGGGGTGCCTGGTCCCTGAGCGGGGCTCACTAACAAAAGCGAGTCGAGACAGCTGCTCTCTCCACAGTCCACACCATTAAAGATCTGGAACAGAGATCTGGAGGTGGCGAGGTGCCAAAATCCTCCCACTTGAAAGGTCTGAAACTCTTCCTTCATTATGGGCACTCGAGTTTTTGTGGCGCTTCAGGCGGAAATGCTGCGCAATTGTGGAACCGTGCGTAAAATAGCACCTGTATGAGTACATGGTTTAATTCACCTGGAAGGTTGCACAGATGCCCTCGTGCTCTCCTTTTCCATCAGACAGAACTGTCCTTTTGTTGTGGTGATTTGCATGATAATACACTGCACCCAACATGTATAATAACGAGGGCAGAGAGGGCGCTCTTATTAGGCCTCAACAAATAGACAGTGTGCGCAAAAGTCTGATTACGCTCATCCAAATTCAGAATGTCAAATTATTGCTCAAAACTTAAATTGTTTTTTGATGAATCTTCTCTTATTTTGCAACATATGACGCAGTCTTAATATCCTATAACTGTGAGTTTTTAACGAAACACATCAGACATTTTCTGCTTTGCTGAAAACTTGAGATTGCAGTTGCACAGAAATCCAGGAGTCACCAAACAACGAGGAGAACAAACGAGGCGCAGGGCAACACCTGTCGCTTTCTTTGGAGAAGGGCCCTTAATTCCCCCGGCTGATTCAGTTTGGGCCGAGGGGCCGCCAGCAGCAGCTGCCAACTGAAGGCATCGCGTTACATCCTCCAAACAGCCGGCCGGGTAAATCTGCTGAGGCTGAGGCAGAGAGGCCAACAGAAAGAGGACTCGGTAGGGCAGAAACAAAAACAGAGCCAGTGCTGAGACTCATGTAAGCAACACTGATCTGCTCTGATGTGTAAAAGTAGTCAAACATCGTAACAATTAAAAGAAAGAAGCTGCCTTTTCAACAAAGAATATTTTATTTCGAAGTTTAGACCTACATCATTGCTAACAATAATTAACCTAAGAGTGCATTTAACAGTTACTAGACCAGTAAATAAGGTTTTATTATTATTTTTCAGTGTATGTATCATTCAGACATCTACATATGCTTCTGCAAAATAATGAACTTTATACAGCTGGATTAAACTGCACTACACACAGTCAATTGGAATCAACACTTGGAGAAAAAACAGTGCGTTCGGTCCCCTAACCCAACAAACTGTCTGATTAAAACCATCCAGATCCTCGGGGCGCAGACCGGGTCTGACCGGAGACAAAGGGAGTGGGCGCTCATTGGCTCCGGCCGTGTGCGCTCTGTTGTCCCCCAGCGAGAGCAGCCCAGCCCCTATTCACATGTTAATAAGCCCCTATAAATACTAACAACAGCCCCTCAGCGCTGGCACCACGTCTCACTAGGATTGCACAATAAACACAGGGCGCCTCGCCTCTGAGTTTCCTTCTTCTTCTTCTTCTTCTTCTTCTTCCAGTAACCAGTTCCGTTTGCCAGCTGCTCCTCGCTGAGGATTGCGGAGGAAGAAGCAGCGGTGGGAGAAGCCAGAGAAGCGGCGATACGACCAACATGGCCCCCGCGGCTCGGCCCAGCGTTACCGGACCCGGTTCAGAGGACGATGAGTCCTACTACGGGGTTCAGAGGGCGGACAGAAAGGTATTTGTTTGGGGAATAACACGCACTTGTCACATCGGCTTAAGCTTTATTACTACAACAGCTAGTAACATAAAAATGCATTAGGCTACTTGAACTCATATCCAGAAGAAAAAAAACAATAGCCTGTCTTTTTGTGTATGAATTAAGTGTGATGTTTGTCCCTGCAGACCAGGAAACCTCTGGTGGAGAAGAAGAGGAGAGCTCGCATCAACGACAGTTTGCAGGAGCTGCGGACCCTCCTGGCAGACACAGACGTGAGTAGTACATCAGTCCCCTCCCCCTGCATCTCTCCACTTACCTGGACAGATGACACACATGGAGATTCTGGTTCTGATCGAGCTTGTTTGTCTGGTTTCCACAGTTTCACTCCAAGATGGAGAACGCAGAGGTGCTGGAGATGACGGTGAAGAAGGTGGAGGACATTCTGAAGAACCGGAGCCAAGGTCTGCACATCTCTGTTCACCCACACTCTGGAGTATTATCTGTAAAAAAAATAAGTGTGATGGAGAAATGTTATGCAACCAAACGGATCATTTTATCTCTCAGCAAATAATCAAACTCATTAATGTTGTGTGACCTGACTTAATTTAAACAACCAAGTCATCATTTAAAATGTATCACCATGATTCTAAATCACAGTCAGAAGTCCAGATTGATATCACGAGGAGTATTTCACAGTTCTACATTTTACAGGAAAGACCACAACCCTCACTGTAACAAGTAGCTTCACTCATCCATGTTTTTTTAAGGGTCGACCCCAACAAATGGTCCCGGGGTTTTCAACTGGAGAGTAAAGCAAATTAAAAATGTAGTCCTGCTCGAACGAAGTTTTTTTTGTTGCTTGACCCCTTCTGGATATTAGAATCAGAGTCTCCACAAATGTAGTGATTAAGTGATCCCACGGCAAAAAGGTTGGGGACCATTTATTAAGAGCATAAGAGCAACCTTGAGTCAGTCTGTGAATGGGTACAGATCCGATTCCTTTACATCTGGATAGCCAGAAAAAAGTGACATTCCTTACATCATTCCTTGAAGTCATGAGATTTGTTAAAGACCCTGCTGCTATAGCGTGGCTGGGACCACGAGCAGCCTGATGCACGACTCTCCAGTCATTTCATTGTCTTTGTTTGTCCTCCAACAGAAACAGACACGCTGAACAGAGAAGCCAGCGAGAGGTTTGCAGCCGGCTACATCCAGTGCATGCACGAGGTCCACATGTTCGTGTCCAGCTGTCCGGGGATAGATTCCACCGTGGCGGCGGAGCTCCTCAACCACCTGCTGGAGTGTATGCCACTGAACGAGGACCACCTCCAGGACGTGCTGATGGATCTGATCACTGACACGTCTGGGAGCAACGGCAGCACTTGGCACGGAGGCAACGAGTCGCTCTGCACGCCTCTTGATTCGCCCGGAGGAAGGAGCATGTCCAGCGGCTCGTCCTCCGCCCTCTCTCCAGCCCCCTCCACCACCTCCAGCGAGGACCTGTGCTCCGACCTGGACGAGACCGACAGTGAGCACAACCAGAGCTCCACAGATGCCTCGGAGAACAGGGAGGCCCTGAGCATCCACACGGTGGCCTACCCTCGGTCCATGTGGAGACCCTGGTAGGGTCTGGATTTGGACGCGGTGTAAATGGAGATGTATAAAAGATCCTTTCGTCTTGTTTGTGGACTTTTTTAAAAATCCGAGACACTGGGCGGAGGAAAATTCCAACCTTTGACTCAGGAACATTTCAAACACATTCACCCCTGCAGATGTTGTGGCCACATGCACATAGGATATTTTTGGGGGATTTCCAACATTACAAGAATCAGTGACCATTGTGTATACGGTTATAGGACAAACTACATCCTCAGAAGAAGAAAACTCAGCTGCGCTTTGGATGGACATGAGGAAGTAGCAGCCTTCTTTGCACTCTGGGAAATGTAGGAAACCCCTCAGTGGGGTAGAAGTGAACCATGTAAGTCGTAGAGCAGTCTTTTCTTTTTACGACAACACATCTGAGGTTCAGACAGAAAGCAGCCCCTCGTCCTCTTTTCAGCCGGGACTCCCGGGCTGCTGGTTCTCTGTTGTGACTCTTTCTCACTCCTGGAAAAAGCGGAAACCTAACCCATCAAAGGACACTTGAGGAGCAGTATAAGTTCACACTTCTGCCTGTGTATATTGTGTTTGTATGTGGAGGGATAAAAAGCTCTTTTAGAAACTCAGAACTTTGGCGATGCCTCTGATTAATATAAATATTTCTATTGTATTTCTTAAAAGCCTGTAGTTTATTGGACCAGTAGCGTCTTTCAGAATGACCCCTTAATGTTGTAACGATATTTAGGAATGCCAATAAATGTATGAATTTGTTTAATAAAATAATGTATAGAAGAAGCTGCTGCTCCTTTGTTTTGACTCGTGACTCTGGCGACCTCAGACATCCAAAACACAAAACGGCTGTTTGCTCTTTTAATCTGTTTTCAATCATGTGATAGTTTTTCTACTGTGTTGAAGGTAAACTTTCATCTTAGAGCACATTTAAGCTTCTTGGTGTTTGTTATTGTGGACAGAGGAAGAGAGGATGGGAGGACATTTCTGCACGATGGAGACAGACAGACGTAAGCTTCTTGTTTTGGCTACGATCCACAGCAGCCTTTGTTCAATATACAATATGATTATTATTGGTCAATAATTAAAGACTTGCAACACAGTGCTCCCAAAAATATAACTACATATCATTTAGGCTCCTTGATGCATTTTAAAACACCGACCGAGCTCTTCATCAGGTGCTCTAAACCAGTCGTTCTCAACTGGTTTAGCCTCAGGACCAACCACCATGAGAAATCACAACCAGTCAGATTCATTTAATGAAACATGTTGCCGCTTTGACCTCAGCTGATTCAACACGTGACAAAAACGAAAAAACGTGTTTAAAAGGCACTCCATGGACTTTTTGACGACGTTTACTCATTTGTGACCGGCTGAAAACAGCTCTGCGACCCACTTGTGGTTCCCGACCCACCAGTTGAGAACCACCGCTCTTAACGGGTTCAGGTGTTAGTTTTCAACAAAATCAGTCAGAGTCTGAGCCGCGGGCATGGACATCAGGGTTGAGCAAATCCAACCATGTTGCATTAAACTATATCATGAATTTTTTGTATATTTTCTGTTGATATCTAGAGAGGTGTGAAATCCTGTTTCATATTTACAGACTGTGTAGGTTTAAAGTCCTCTATGTTTAAAGCTTATCTAGTGAACTTGGATGTCCACTCCAACGGGTGGGACTCCAAGTGTGATTTGATTGATAACTAACCCTTCATTCATGTTCTGTCGGAAAGTTGTAAAAAGCTCATGAACACCCGCTCAATGCGGAACAACTACCCTGGAAACAATTAGGCACCCGACTTGACATCATAATCCTCGTCACATGGGGGGCAAAAGAGGTTTTGTTAATGTTCAGATAGTAAGTCATGTATTGCACATCAACCTGTTGCTCAAACCTGTAACAGACATTACACATCCTGCATGCTGTTTGGGTCACGTTCTGGAAAACAGGGAACTGGACCCAATTGTAGATTTATTAAAAAAAATTATTTTAACAAAGAAAGCAAACAAAACACTTACTTGATTTAAATTCCAAAACGTCCAACAAAATTCCACAAAGGAAAACTTGGAGTCAAACACTGGAGGGTAGAGAAGAAGCTAAACACTGAGACTAAAGACAAGGTGCAATCAAACACAGGTGAGGCAAACAACACAGGTGAAGACAATCAGGGTGATCAGAACACACAGAGGCAGGAGGACAGACAAGAGAAGAAAAACTGGAGACAAAAACTAAAAAAATCAAACAGGACACAGACTAAACTAGGACAAGAAACACCAGGGAAGAGTGAGAAAATCTAAACTCTGAAAATATACAAAGCCAATTAAGACCAAATCATGACACTTTGTTGTTGTTTATTTTTGCAACATTCAGCCTTTCTGAACTGAAATCACATGAACACACTGAAGCTGGACGGACGACTTCCCAACCTCAGAAACTGGGACCCTCCGAGAAGCACCTGAATGCACCATAATTAACTGGACCTGTTTATCATACAGCACCACATGAAGGGCATCGGTTTGTCGGGTTTGAAAAATGTGTTTGTGTAAACATTAAGTGAATAAAATGTGATACTCGAGCCACAACATTGAGAGTCTTCTTGAATTGCATCCGGCAGTTTTTTACGACTCTGCACCTGAAGAATTGATGTGTGTGTGTGTGTTTGCTGACTTTATCACTTTTCATCTTCCATACATTCCCACTGTAAATAAAATCTAGTTTGGGGGTTCCTGATAGCCTAGTGGTTATGTCGCTCACCACATGTGCAGAGGCTAAAGTCCTCATTGCATCGGCCGTCAGTTTGAATCCGGCCTCGGCCCCCTTCCTGCATGTCATCCCCCCCCCCTCCAGTGTTTCCTGTCTTTCTTCAGCTGTCCTCTCCAATAAATCCAAAAAGGCCCAAAACATATCTGAATAAATAGAAGCTTGTGTAAAGTGTGTGTTGTGCGTTTTCTCTCCTCACAAAATGCTTTTTGCTTCAGTTCCACATACATTCAATCTGCAGAATAACAGAACCTCATTACAAGCTTTCCTCTTCCTTAACAACACCCCAGGCCTGCCGTCACTCCTTTGACAAAAGTCGCGCCTCCCAGATGTGTCTCCTCTCTCACCTCACATTCAACGAGCACATCATCAAAGACCTGTGAGATCCTGTCTGTTCTGCCCGGACCAACCTCAGGGACGCACCAACATACGCCTTCACTTCCTGCTTTAGGAGGGAATGAAGAATAAAATGAAAGCAAGCTGTGCGTTTTATGTCCCAGAGTTGAAAGGGAAGATAAGCCAGGAGAGGATCAGGCCACATGTCAGTATGCTGGTGCTTCTCTAAGCCTTACAGCGGATGGAGGAAATCAAACCTCTGCAGAAATGTTCAGACTCAAGTGCAGCCTTCTTGAGAGTGCATCCTCTAAATGTAGACAGGATATTTTAGTTGTTCAGAATCATCACTCTAGGAATAGATGAGCAGTTTCATCTCATGTAGGCATCCGAGGGAATCACACAGCAGGTCACCTCGCTAAAAAAAAGTGTTAAAAGCAAATCAGGTGCAGGTAGCAGTTCTGGTAAGCAAAGCAGAAACTAAATCTGTTATATGGAGCAAAATCAAAGAGCAGTGGCGGGTGTTACGGGACAAAGACACTAAGGAGAGGCGTTTTATATGAGATCCAGCAGGACGTCAGAGAGGGAAGGTCACAGGGGAGAAGAGTGCCTGATCAGCAGGATGAGAGTCCAATCCAATCCAATCCGACTTTATTTATAGAGCACATTTAAAAACAACAGAGTTGGCCAAAGTGCTTTCCATCAAATAGATGAAAAGCATAAAAAGAGAGAAGGAAAAATAACAATCGAGGAAGCAAAACAAAACAAACAAACAAAAAATAATAAAACAATAGAAAACAAACAAAGTCTCATACTGGGTCAAGGAACCCCAAAGCATACAGATAAGCTTTTAGATGAGATTTAAACCCAGTGGGAGCCAGCCTAACCTGGGGGGGGGGGGGGGGCAACTGGCTCCACAACTGAGAGGGCCTGGTCTCCCCTATGCTTCAGGCTAGTGTTAGATGCAACCAGAAGTGACTGATCAGCAGACCTCACTGACCGTGATGGGACATGTAAAAGGTCAGAGAGGGAGGATGGAGGCCAGCCCGTTCAATGATTTGTGAGCAAACAGCAACATCTTAAAATGGATCCTAAAATGGACAGGGAGCCAACGAAGGGCGGCCAGTTCCTGTTAGGAGTGGGTCACATCACACGAGATTCATCGCTACACTTCATCTGGAAACATCCGAGCAGAACGTCTTCAACCAGGTGGAAAGTGTGTTGGATCATGTCTTTTATTATCTGCCTCAAGAATGCAAATGAAAGAACTATGTGGAGAGTGAATGAGTTACATGCATTGATTTAAAAACAAAACACTTTTTAAGCATGCCTTCCCTTCCTGTCTGTTTCTCCTCTTGTTTCACGGTTTGGTTACCTGACTGTCAGATCTTTACAGCTGTAGCGTAAGGCGAGCTCTCCTCTCCTTTAAACGGGGAGTTTCAGCTTCTCCGCTCCTGGCTGTGGGTTTGTTGTTGCTCCTAAAGGGAGAACAAAACTCTACAGGAACACTTTTCTACCTGCAGCACTACTCAACAAAGATCGCACAAGATGATGCACTTGAACCATGTGAGGATGTTTAAAACTTTTGGGTGGGTTGTCTGTGTAAGTGCCATGTGATGTAATCGACTGTGTCAGTATCTTTGGAACTCTGAATCTCTTGTCTGCACAGCCTTTTTAGGTAAACAGGCCTTCTTATAAAGAAAGCTTGGATCTTGAATCTGCAAAACACTGGACTGATAACAAGGATGTGAGAACAATGAAGGTTTAATATAACAGTAGGCGGCGATAATGCCCCGCCTGGTAGCAGTCAACATTAAAAGAAGAAGAAGAAGAAGACAGAGGATGATTTCTGTAATATTCGGTTGAAATTCACACTTTCATTATCTGTTGGCAACTGACACTGGAGTCTTAAAAATGATGAATAGATTTGGGTGGAGCAGGAGGTAGAGGAGGCCACACACACACACACACACACACACACACACACACACACACACTGGACTCGGGGTGTGAACAGTCAAGGAAACACATTGAAATGGGAGCGGGCAGACACGCTGATCAAAGCTGTGACCATTTGACAGGAGAGTGTTAAACAGCCGCAGCTACAAAGGATACAAGCAGGCTCCCATTCTTCAAAGGGACACACACACACACACACACACACACACACACACACACACACACACACACACACACACACACACACACACACACACTGCTCATCAAGACCTCCAGGCTGTGGGCTGTCAGGGATGAACCCTTGTTGTAGGTGATGGAAAAAATATTCAGATATTATTAAGACATTAAATATACGACAGCGGCTGAGTCTGCATATGAATCTAATCCATACTGAATATGACGTCACACTGAGTAGTATGATCTGAAATTAAACAGTAGTATGCAATTTAGTGTTTGCGAGCCATGTAGGCCTGTACTGGACCAGCTAGAACTTTTAAGTTTGGTTGTGTTTGAAATCACACTCTCTCTCCGTCCTCCATACTCCCTTCATCTGTAGGGGACTTCATAGTGCACTCATTCGGCTCATTGGAAAGACAGTTCAGACACTCCTCGCTCTCTAGCCGGCCTCCGACTGACAAAACCAGACAGGTTAAAGGACCCACAATGCAATGCAGACTCACACAAAGCAGAGTTCAATAAACAGTTCACGTCGGTACACAGGTAAGCAATCAGAGGAGCAGATATCGGCCTACTGAACAGTAGGTCCTAACAGGATACAGCACGCAGAGAAGGGACTGTCCACTGTCAGACTGTAGAGGCACTTTGAAATTCAGAAGCACCCAGGAATTATATACACAGACAATCAGGGGATAACAAGACACAGGACGTCGGAGTATCCAGAGAAAACGCCACAAAGAGAGGCTCCTGTCAGATGGGGGATTCAAACCAGGAACCTCCACGCCTTGAGGCAACAGCACTAACCACTGCTCCACTTTGCAGCCATCACATATTTATCCTCAATTGAAATGAATTAAACTACTTGTAAACCGACAATTAAAAAAAAAGATAATAATTCACAAATGTCCTCTAATCCCTGCCCCCTTCTGTTTATCCTTTCACTGCTTCTCTTGTTGTGTTTTCTCAACAATAAAAGGGGGAAGAAATTGTGTGTTTCTGGCCCATCAACGCCCCCTTCATGTCACCACAATCTGCAAACCAAAAGCGACAGACGACAGGCTGGCTGCGTTAACACATTAAGCTTTTAGAGGGAAAATGTATACAATAAAAAAAAAAAAAATCAAACAGGAGGGAAAACTTTTGTGTCCAAAAGCATCAGCTGTGGCTTTTGTGACCGTGCATATGAATCCTGAGGTCAAAGGTCAGTGTAGTGCAGCAGTTGGCGTGAGAGTGATGCAACGGCAGAGAGACGAGCATATGGCGCTGAAACAGATCCCCGAGGGGATTCTCTGCAGACCTGGGGTACTTCTCAACTGTCTGTGGGGGAACAATGACTCCTGTGGTCAGCAGCGTGCAACACACAATACACCAAAGCAAAGATGTTTTCTTTCATATCAAGGAAACGACACATTACACACATAAAACAAGGATAGATCAAATGTGATAGCATCTATATATACACACATTTATGCATTTATGCATACCCTATTTACCGGTATGTACAAATGTTGATACAGAAGAAGAGTGAAAGGAGGATGCATTTTTTGGGGACCATTTGGCCGAAACACTCTCTGTTTTTAATGTCAGCTGTGCAGTTATGAATTCCATAGGAGATAAGAATAGAAAAGGCAGCATGTGGTGATTTAATGGCTGACCGTGGTCCTCCAAAATATTCCCACTTAGACAGTTGAGTTTGTTTGCGGCCTCTGATTCGAGTTTAATCATTATTATTTCATTTATTTAAACTCCTGTATGCTCTAAAATCACTGAAACAAATTCCTTGTTTGGGTAAATCTACTGTCGTTAAACCCGATATTCTGATTTCGATTCTAATTTTTGCCTTCACAAATGTAAAAGTTTTCCTCAAAGAAAGCCACGACAAGACTGATCATTTCCACATTGTTATTTTTAATGTCTGTAATCGCTGCTCTGGGGTCGGTGTAGGCAGTTGTGATTTTAAAGCCTGGTCTGGTCCTGAGGCAAAAATCAATTGGGGGGCCATCTCTCCAAAAGAGGGTTAAGATGGATAATTCCATAATCCTTGAAAAACTTTGGTTTTCACAGCAATAATGCTGTAAAGTGATGCTCAGCAGGGGAACAAGAGTGAGTGCTGTCAGGTGGGGCCCCCTTAGGGAGGTTTCCTACTACCATTAAAAACTTTGCACATTTTGGGCCACTGCTTTGGTTTAAGCTTGTGAGCCCTAAGAGGGCCCCCATACTAGTCAGGGGCCCCAAGCTGTTGCCTGCCTTGGCTGTTGACACCCAGCAGCGCCTCTGGGTGAAAGACGAGAGGATTGACAGCACGCTGCACAAACAAAGAGTATTGATGAGTGTGATATGTTAGACTGTTTTAAGAAAGCCGGATGACGTTTTTTTTGTTGTCATGAACTACGTGTACACAGGGTCAGAAAAAATAGATTGAGTTACCACTTTGTCCACAGGGGGGCGCCAGCATCAACACAAACCTGCAGTTCCTCATTGGAGCTACGTTTGCAATGATTCACAGTACCAGTACAGACAGGATTGTGCCTCTCCAGATATGTTTGTAAAGGTCTAACTTATTTCATGTATACGTTTTTGTAGGGTTTAAATTTGAACCTTTGTTCGGGACGTTATAGCCGACATGATGATGGTGGTGGCAGGTGTTGGTAGATGTGACAGATGTTTCTTGTCATGCCTCTTGTAAGTTTGTAAAGCGACCTTTTATACTTAAGAGGTCATTTTCTTTCTTCTTCCTGCAGCCTATGACCTTTTCATGTTGATCAAGGAGCTAAAGAAATCATCCGAGGGACACACATGGTTATATTTCTGTAGTTTTTATTACAACATTGTCTGCATGTCTCAAACAACACCACATTACCTACAAAAAAACGCACTGACCTGTGCCAGGTTCTTACAGCACAGATTCATACAGCGTCAAACATATTTACATGACCATACACAGCATCGTGTGAGAGTACCGTGTGCATTCCCCCCTCTGTGAGGATAAAGGCTTTTAAACTCTGCAGCATCATCCTCTTTATCCCAGCTGACAGAGAACAACAGATTCTTTCCACATTTCTGTTTCAATATCATTTAACTACATTCTTGTATTCGTGATAGGTTAACCACAGGTGAGTGTTAGAGGGGCTCGTCCTCTCCCTGCTCGAGCCCGTCCCTCACCGGAATCACTGAAGTATCGGACCCCTCTTGTCCATTGCGCTTTGCCCACATTCATACACATGGTATGTGCTCCTTTAAACGTGACCTGGGATTTATTAGCGGTAGGCTCCCAGATGACACTTAAACACTCTTGATGCAGATGTCAAATAAAATAAAAAAATAAAACACACCAAAGAAGAATAGAAAAATAGAACAATATTAAAAAACATTCTGACATCTGAATGAGAAAACAAAACAAACAAAAAAAAAAAAAAAGACAAAAAAGACAAACTAACCCAGAGGGATGCTCTTGGTCCAGTCTGTTACATTCACAAACCCTGACAGCGTCTCTGCTGTAGCACCACACATGTTCCCACCAGTATTAACCTCGACTGGCTTACATGGAGCCAATGTGGACCGCGTTTTCCTGAAGACTTCATGTAACGACGACGGAGGGCTCGCCGGTGCATGCATGCCACCACTACCCATAAGTATCCCAGGGTAAGCAATAAGGTCACTGAGGCAATATGGTCCCCTTATTTGCTACAATTGTAATGCTGTTTTTTTTCCACCATGCTGTAATATTTCAGTGCTGATGCTTGGTATTGATATATGTTGCTAAAAAAACAAAAAAAAAACATTGTTTTGACCAAATACTGAACGATCTGAACTGCAGCACAGCGACCAGTACAGACGATGAAATAATCGTCCTGATGGTCGTGCGTGAAATACACCAGTTCTGTTTGACAGTCGCTAAGAGTGGAAATAATCTGAAGAAGAAGAAATGGGAAAGTCTCGAAGAAGGATGCAAACAGAAACAATATCATTCTGCATTATGTAGAAATCCAAAGATCAGCACCGGTTTGGTCTTCAAATGACACTTTGTAGTACCATATTATAGATAGTGATGCACCATATTTACTTTAAAAAAGAAAAGAAAAAAGATATTACCAGTTTTGGCATTATTTGGTAACGTACAGGGCTGAAACTCAAGATATAAAAAAGAGGTGAAAGATAAATAAGAGATCCAAAGTGGAATTATTTCTCCCTCTGTTTTTCTTTTTTCCTAACAAACACATGTCAGCATTATGTTTGTGATCCTGACAAATTTTTTTCCCGAAGCCATCATGCTGTGTTGTTGTCCACAATAGAAAACAACATGAGACCCCGGAGACAGAAAACAACCTTTTACATACGAGGAGTCCAGAGTAAAGAAGAACTGAAACATTCTGTGTTTTTCAAACCAAAAAAAAAAAGTTTACAACTGTGTGGATTTGGCTTAAACTTTAGACGATCTATTGTAGATACATTTTTTGGTAGAAAATAAATAGGAACCCCTCGCACTACGTTTCAGATTGTCACTTTTGAGAAGGTAAAAAAAACATTCCCCACATGACTTCATATTCACTCTGGAGTGAAGTGCTGTTTGACCTCTCCAGTAAAACTAAAGTGCTGCTTCTCGCCCCTAGACCCAGCCGCCTACATCGTCCAGCGAAAACCTCATCTATTGTACATAGGGAGTTCCTCGTGGGGTAACAACGGCGATCCTGGGGTTCGAACTGGACCATGTGACATAACATTAAAAGACAAAAACATAATGTCTGGTGGTGAAGGACTTGAACGGCAAAGCAGCCGTATCCTTAAATTAACTCTTTGTAAATCTCTGCCTCTGGAGAAGAGGATGGAAAACAATTAAATAAACTGTTATCTTACAGGCCACTGGTCACAATGTCTAGGCCCCAATGTGTGTGTGTGTGTGAGCTGGCAGAAGTCCAACATCGGCGCCTTCCTGCTTCCTGTCGGTACATTAAGATCTGCACTTCAGCAGCAGTCCTCTGCACAACACGCACATGAACAGGCGTGTGGCATGCATCCTCATTTTCAGCGGAGCGGCGTCACAGAGTTCTGATGAGTTCATGTTGTGTGTGTGCATCACGAGGGTCCATGGCCGGTATAGTGTGTCCCCCTGCTCAATGGCTGGCAGGCTGTGTGTGTGTGTGTGTGTGTGCACGCTCAGGAGCCAGTGTCCTGTTGAGGCTGAGAGGCCTCTGATTGGCTCCTGGCGTTCCGGTCCTCTTGTCTCAGCTCCTCGGCGAGATCGCTCATTTCCATGTCGGGTAGATCCTCCTCGATTGGAGATGCCGCTGCCGCATCTTCGCAGTACACACACTCCTAAAAACACCCACACACAACGGAAATGTTAAATAAACCAACCAAGACCTTACATCTCCACCTGACGCTGAAACACAGCTGCTTAGCTCAGCTGATGTTTGAGGGGCACAACAAGTGTTTGTTCTGTACCTTTACATTGATAGCGGCTGGTAGCCCGCCCCTCCTCATCCAGGGGTGCTGCTCCAGGAGCTCTCGTCGCTGGTCTGACGTGAAGTGAGGCTGGCTCTTCTGCATCTGCCTCAGCCTCTCCTTGTCTTCTCGCAGAACCCTCTGGATGTCCCTGCAGGTCAGCAAACACACACATGTAAGTTACTGAATAACAATTAGTGAAACATGAAGAGAGGACTCAAATGTAGTCATTTGTTATGATTCAGATCACTGCAGGCCAGCGACTCACTTGGATGGCATTTGATACGTCATCATGACCTTGTCGTCAGCGTTGGCCATGAGCAGCCAGAGGGGCTCCTGGAGAACATATCTATCGAAAGGATCTCCGTCCCCTTGGGTTGACACCTTGGTCTGGGACTGCCTTCCATCAGAGCCCCCTTCGCCTCTCGTCTTGGCTTTGGCTTGGGTCTTGGGATCAGGTTCCAGGGAGTCAATACTACCAAAGTATTTACTGGTGTTGCTGCTCCCTGTACAGTTTAAGAGAGAAATGAAGACAAAAGCAGAATGAGTATATTCACTTATATAAAGACTTTTTAAACCAATTCATCAGAAACTAGTACCATCATGGTTTTGTGTGAGTAGAAGTGCAGTTTATTCAGTGGATAGCTGTCAAGCTAACTGGGAAACTGACCTGTTCTGCTGCCAGAAGCTCCACTAGCTGATGTTCCAAAGCCTGAGCCAGATCCTGAGCCCGATCCAGATCCTGAACCGGAGCGAGATCCTGAGCCCATGGAGCCGGAGGTGGCCGATCCCGTGCCGGAGTGGGAGTCCTCTTGCTCCCGCAGCAGGATGTCCAGCAAGTCGCAGGAAGAAGAGTTACCATCGCTGTGGGCTCCGTCTCCTTGAGAATCCAACTGAAACACGAGACGGCAAATGATCAGAGACAAAGCGTCACACTTCAGAGCCGCAGTGTGAACGGCTGAATGTGTGGCTGTGTATGAGTGCTATGAAAGATTAAGCTCATTGCATCTTTTACCTGTTGGAAACTTTCAGACTTGAAAACTCCCATCTTTTCCACTGCTGCTCCACCAAATCCTGTTGATAAACTGTTACCCTGGAGTCCAGCAGGGGGCATTGTGCCGTCCTGTCTTTCCACTGAGCGCTGTCCCTCCTCCATGTTGAGCAGGTTCAGTTGCAGCGGCGAGCTGCATCGCGACTCAAACAGCGGCGGTGACGTGGCAGGGTCCCTTGCTCCAGAGGCCGGGGTGGAGGAGCGTGAGGCGGCCCCTTCTCGAGGCTCCACAGCCAGGGCTTTGGTGGAGTCAGCGGTGAGGCTGTAAGGGAAGGGCTGTGCTGGATACGGGGCTTGAGCCACAAACTGAGTCTGAACTGGGAAAGAAGGCTGGGCAGCAAAGGGCTGCTGGGTAGTGTAGGTAGGCTGAGGGGCTTGGAATGGCGCCTGGGTGGTGTAAGGAGTCTGCGGCGTCTGGAAAGGCTGCTGGGTAGGGAAGGTGGTGTGAGCAGTTTGGAATGGCTGCTGGGGAGTAAAAGCAGTCTGCACAGGGAACGGCTGTTGGCTGGCGAAAGGGGCTTGAGTCTGTATGGTGTAGGCCGACTGTGGGGGCTGAAAGGGTTGCTGAGTGGTGTATGCAGGTTGAGTCTGGGACTGCTCAGCATAAAATGTGGGTCTCGGAGCAGCCCCAATCTGCCCTAACTGTCCTATCTGTCCAATCTGACCTAACTGTCCAATCTGACCAATCTGACCTATCGGTCCTATCGGTCCCATCTGACCTAGCGGTCCCATTGGTCCTATCGGTCCCATTGGTCCTATTGGTCCTATCGGTCCCATCTGGGGGAAGAGGTAATTGGGTAACACCAGAGCCACCACAGGTGTAACAAGGGGTGCAGGAAATGGTGTGGCAGTGGGTGGGGCTTGGGTGCTCTGCCCCTCTGCAAATCCGGCAGAAAGGGAAGGGTCAGGGCAGGGGGCCTGAGCTGGGGCAGTGGGTGCTGGGGGGTAGAGGGGGTATGTAGGCACCATGGCTGGGTAGGAAACGTTAAAAGCTGACTGGGACGCTTCTGATGGAGACCATGACGTTTGGTTGAGACCCTGCAGAGGGGGCCGGGGTTTGCGGTTGGATATTGCGCTGTCTGACGAATCAGGATGCTTCATCCTGGGCTTCTTGGACTTCCTGTTGCGGTTGCCCTTCTTGGTGGTAGTCTCAGGCTTGGAGGGGCCCTGTTTGGCTGATCCCCGTGGTCCAGATGGTTCTGAGATGACACACAGAGGAGTCAGACGGTTATTTTTCAAGAATGCTTTTAATTGAAATGTTGTCATTTGGATATCTAAACCATGCGTACCTTCTGCGATGGCTGGACCTTTCTGTTTGTGCAGATATGCGGAGCAGCCTTTCTGGAGGGTCCTGGGGTTAGGGACCTCTCGGAAGCGGCTGAGGAAGGCTTGCTCTTCTTTCTGCGTGTGTGCAGCCAGCACCTGCTTGGTAAGCCCCAATCGCTTGTAGGGCTCCTTCTCTTGGGTGGGCAGGGACACGATGCTGACAGGCAGGGGTGGGGGTGCAGGACTCTCTGCCACATCCTCTATAATCTCTGTGGAAGGAAACAAAGGCATAAACATCAGTCAAGCAAAATAATGTATACAAGTAAACACAGGATGCTTTTACAGGTCTGTTTCAATATCACATCTTTAAAATAAGTGGACTTCAACACTCACCCGACTCTGGCACAGGCTTCTTGTCTCCCACGTGGACGATGGTGCTGCTGTAGCTGCACTGCGAGGTGATGGACACCACGCTCTCAGCCTTGCTGGGCAGTGTGAGGGGAGCCAGGGGGCCGCCCACCACAGCAGCAGCTCCAGATGGAGGCTTCTTGGGCACTTTCATGTTCGATAGACCTGGCTGAGCTTCAAGCATCAAAGGGTCTGGATTGGGAGAGAAAGATCCAGTTAACTTCAAGATCATAGATTACTACAGTCTTATTAAATATGTCAATAACTTGAGGGATGTGTTTTAGTAAGATTTTGACAATGCAAAGAGAGATGGGATCTAACATCATCCTCAGTGTGTAAGATATGCATGTGTTACATTTTGTGTACATGCCTGAGTTTGCATCCTGATGCCCTTGCATGCCGTCTTCTAAGCCCTTGTCTTCATCTGAGTTGAAAGAGGAGGTGTTGGAGGAGAACTGGTACTTTCTCTTCACCGTGATGGGGATGTTACAACTCTCAAGGTACCTGAGAAACACAAATGAGTTTAATCAGAGAGTTCACGCTTCACACACTTATGAAGGTTACCCTTCATAAACCAAAGCAGCGGCCCTCACCTGATGACACTGTCGAGGCAGCTGATCTGCTGGTACGAGTGCATGGTCTGGTCCTTACAGGGGAAGTCTTCAATGGTGGCTACAGTACTGTCTCTAGCCTGCAGAGGGGGCGCTGAGTCCTTGTGACGAACTGCTGAACTCTTCTGAGCTGCAACAGCAGCTGGAGGGCAAAGACGAAAGAGAAAGTTCAGAAACACAGACAGATAACAGACGGAGCTGAATTCAAATATCAGCCTTTACTTTGTTCTGTTTTATATAAGACGTTTCATATTCATGTAGCCTATACCTGCAGCATGAACATGACGCATGTGATAACTTACACTAGTTATGGGTGCAACCCTTGTGTTATAGCCCTGAGTTTCAGCTTCAGAGAGCTTACCAACAATCACAATAAAAGTGCTCTTTGTGATGAACTATAAAGCCACAAGAGTCGCAGTATCACGGTATATAACTGTACTCACTGTCAGCGGTCTTTTTCAGCTCAGGCTTGGACGGCGATGGTAAGGGCGAAGAGTAAGGGGAGCGCAGGCAGACCTGGGAGTCCTGGTTCTTCAGCATGTGGACCCCTTTACAAATCTCCTGGAACGTCCTGGGAGGTTTGGCCTTGCCCGTCTCCTCCGCTGTCTTCCGCGCCGTGTCTTTCCCGTTGCTGTCGCTGGATGAACCGATGCTCACCAGCTGTTCATGGGAACCATTGCTGCCGTGGCTACCGTAACCGCTGGAGCCCACGTTATGGACCGGCTGCAGAGAGAGAAGGTTGTTATATTAACAGTCAAATGTGTGTGTGTATCTATTAAAGTAGAGGTATAGTGTGTGTGTGTGTGTGTGTGTGTGTGTGTGTGTGTGTGTGTGTGTACGTACTTGGAGCAGCAGCCTGTGAATCTGTTCACTAATTTCCTGGATGTCCGAGTCCATGATCTTCCCTCCATGGAAAGCTGGTGCAGCAAAAACGTCTTCATTCACAGGACCCCTGAAACACACACACATGCCTGTCATCTTCCATGTTCAAAGTGACATCTGTTCAAAGACTGACTCATCACACTGGGACACTTACATGCGGACTTTGTGCCTGCCGATGACAAAGGAGACCTTGCGGCTCCAGGGGTTGACAAAACTGGACCAGCTGGTGTCGATGGTGATGTACTCGCCATTTTTTGCACAGAAGCGGATCGAGGAGTGATCGAATGGCTGACCAGCGTACTGCAGAACTGTTGGAAACAGGGGAAAGAGTACGTTTTAGAGACGATACTAAGTATTCAAGCCTAATGATCTTTCATGCTTCAGTCATTGCACCAGGCTTGTGTCTACATTTTAAACATCATTTACAGTTTACAAAAGATCTTTCACTCTTGTACAAAGCTGGTTGCAAACAAATCAGTGGCGAGCGGGTGGGCGGCGCCCTAGTGCCCTCTACTGGCCAGCCACCACTAATAGAAATAGAAAACCTCGCAAAAATCCAACTAAGGGATTGAAAGGGGTTCTTACTCCTGCGATGAACAGCCAGCATCAGGGGTCGGTCACTTGGGTGCAGATTGAGTAACACAGGGACCCCGATCAGGTCCTGAGGGAGGTAACCCAACAGAGGAACAGCCCTGATGGAGGAACAACGTCAACGTGTTAGAGGAAAAAAAGAAACTCAATAAACTGAATATTATTGTGGTTCTGACAGGGAATCTCCTGGAGCTCAGATTTTTGTTTTATACCACAGGAGCAAACTGCAACATATCAACAAAGAAGACGCACTCACCTCTCATCCACATCCTGGAACACACAGTTAGGTGTGTGTGTTGTGGTGAAGATGCGCTTGTCAGGAGGGATTCTGGGCGCTGTTGAGAGAAAACGAGATCAACATCAGATTGGCCAGTAATAGAAAAGCTATTATAATCGCTTTATTTAAATGTGATCCCTAAAAAATAAAAGCTACAGAGTCTGTGGGTAACATGTTTGAGGGAGGAGATGTGATGAGTGCAGGTCTCACCTTCATATCCAGAGTGCACTCTTTCGGCCAGCAGGAGACAGCAGAACTGTTCCTCACCCAGCTCGGCGTCCTGGACTTTCATCAGGTAAGGAGTCATGCGGAACGGATAGTACTGGATATTCCCTTCATGCTCCTTTCCACCGCTGCAGAACAAACAGAGCATGATTTTCAGTCACTGTTTCATACTAAAAGGCTGCTACCCAAAGATGCTTTGCCTAACCATAACCCTAAGACTTTGCATATTGAGTAGAGTACAGCTACTGAATATTTTATAACTGAGATCTGATCATGTGAAATGATATTTAACTGTAGCTGCAATGCCCTATCTAGCCACTAGGTGGCAAAACCATTGCAAAGCTCACAGCTGCTGACTTCCTCCCTCCTCTCACATTCTCTGTGCTGACTCAGAGCTAGTTTGAGCAGGAAACTATGGATCATAGAAGCTGCCGTTCACTGTCACTCACCTGATGCGGCAGAAGAAGGACTTCTCCTGCATGCACTCCGTGGGAGACGACTCTGAATAAGAGACCAAAAGAAGGTGGGATGAATATATCACCAAATGCATGAGATTGAATACTTCCAAAGCACCCATCTGTTAGTCATCCATGTTCAACATGCTGTGAACAGGACCGGAGAAAGTCAGTCTCTCTTCTGAATACAGGAAGTGTTTAATAAAAGCAGGAGAGGCCATGCAGAGTTTACTACAATGATGCAACTGTTTGTGTTTTAACTGTGACAAACATCCATAGAGAAACAGGTTTTAATAAAAATACAGCTGCTCAGAGATTCCTGCCACTCTGACACAGCCAGTCTGAAAACAGCTCCCACATGCAATAACTGTAAAATGTTCAGGATCTACCACAGCATCCAAAGTGCTCTGACAACAGAGGAACCACACGCTATGTCAGCAAAAACCTCAGTAAATGATAAATGATAGGATGAGCTGCAGAGCATGTGCAGGAGCGGTGCATCACATGAGTGGGTGTATGTTAGTGAATGTGTGATTGAGCATGTTAATGTAATAGGTGCTAGGTGTGTACGAGCATGTGTTTGAGGGGGTGGGTCATATGTAGGAAGTAGGTGCGTGTGTGTGCTGCATGTGCAGATTAGGGTTACATGTGTCCTCCCCATGTGCCCTGTCTGGGTGATGGAGACAGTCGTTACCTGTTCCGGTGCACATGCTCCATGAGGGCAGGCGGTAGGGCGTGGTGAAGCTGTAGAACACGCTGACGTCCTGCGGTGTCAGGAACTCCACGAACTTGGCGTTGTTGAACACTTCCCGTTTGCAGTTCAAGATGGTCGCCGCCTGGTCCGAAATGTAAACAATCTTCCCGGTGATGAGCGAGACGGCCACGGCGAATATATCCTGCACATCCGAGGACAAAAGAAGAACTTTGAGTTTGTGACACGTCATCCAGCCACTCACAGCACCCCTCTACTCACAGATGAATTTATCTCCTCCTTTGTCCCGTGGTACTTACAGTGTTTTTCAGCGTGTACTCAGAGGTAATGCTGTTGATTTCCTCGATGGTGTACGAGGAAACATCAAACCCTGGCGGCTGACTGTCGTTAATCATCAGCATCTGGTAGTATTCCTCATTGGCTGCAAAATGCACACATCATTTCAGCTGCAGAATGAGGAGAGTTTTCTTTGCACATAAACATCAGAGATTTGAGTTTCAGTTTTCAAACTCAAAGTCACAGACTGAAAACTGAAAACACTCCCGCTTACTTTGAAATGTAACCGTCCTCAATATCTCTGATGTTTACTAACAACAATGTAAACACAGGAACAAATGTGCATTAAAAATAAAAAGTTGTCAATCGAAATGGGTTCTTACCTTTCACCTGTTTGACGCACCGCAGCGCATACTTGAGCGTGTTGACGGTGCTGGACTTGCCCTTGCTCCTCTTTTCCGATGGTAGGTGCATCTTGAGATCCTTTAGGGTCTTGAAGACCTCCTTCTGTGTCTTCGCTTTGGCCGACTGTTCGCTGCTGCAGGGCGAGCATGAGACAGATACACGTGTGTCAAAATAACAAGGTCTCACCATCGCTTTCACAATCGGGAGGAGGGAGGCCTTCCAGAACAGAGAGCAGAACAGGAGGGGGGAAGCTAACGTGCTAACCAGCTAACCAGTGTGTAAGGGGGCTACATGTAACCCTGACCTAACTTTTCAGATCTTTGTACCTTTGCATGCATGTAAGAAAAAACCTGCAACAAACTCTACCTCTGAAGAGAAATAACTGAGTCCTCTACTGTCTTCATTTAAATCAAGAGAAGAATTTACAAACCTGCAGCCGCTGGTCGAAGGGTTGTCCTGCTCCGAGCTCACCAGACTGAAGGCGTTGGAGCTGCTGGGCGGCGACGGGCTGTGAGAGTTTGAGCTGTAACCATAAACAACATGTTGTGTCACTGAAGATGTACAGAGAGACCAACAGAGAGGAACATTGTGACAGCACAGTTAGAGCGCCAAAACAAAAGCTGAGACCAAACACAGGAAGTCAAGGACTTCTATGATGTTTCCTAAACATCAACACACCATCTGTATCACCCCCCCGGATAAATACGGCTATAAAAATATGGACAACAGCTAGCAGGTGCAAAACAGAAAGGTCCAACATTTACTTCTTTGTGTTTGAAAATAAGAGGCACAGAGAGTTCATGAAAAGCATGTCAAGACAGCTCAAGGCGACGGAAGAATAGGAAACCAGATTAGAACGTACAAGTTTAAAGTTCTGAGCAACAAAACAAGTCCAACATGTGTTCTTCAAATCAGGAAACTGAAGGTGAGGCATGAAGCCTCCTCCATGTCTTCACTCACTTTACTTCATTTCATTTGTAACTCCTTGAACCTTGACAGAGATTTGCAGGGGGACTTAACCAAGGAACCCCCCTTTAAATCATGTAAATGGAGGTCGTCATCTCACATAATGTCGGCTTCTCATGATGACAGCTGACTTTAACTGCTCTTTTACACCTTTTTGTTGCACTTTAGAGTTTTCTTTCACACTAATCAGAAATGCACCGACGCACAAATACGACTGCAAGGGTGCAACAGTGTTTCCTGTTGGTCACTGAGTCATCCAGGTCCTGGTAAATCCAACCTGGATCCAAAGGCACCTGGACTAAGTTAAAGATCTCTTCTTCTGAATCCAGTCGCCTTTGTTTGACCCTTTAGAAGAAGTTCATCTTTAAAATAATTGATGCAAAAATAGAGCAAGGCAGGCAACATTAGGGGCCGCTCGTCTTGTTTTGTGCCAGGAAATAAGCTTAACTAAAAATAATGTGCTTTACAGCTAACGCCCTAAGAAGGCATTTATCCGCTCGGCCATTTATCTGCTGCAGTCAAACGGCATCACGAGTTTGAAGCCGTCAAACTGAAGCTGGTGGCCCACGTCCTACTTTTGATTCTCCTGAAGGATCACAAGTGTGTCAAGTTCCTTAGCTGTGTGTGTGCCTGCACATTCCTGCATGTAGCATCATCAATCAATGAGACAGCAACAGGCCGGCTCAGCGGTGGACCGCAGAGTCCACGCAGGGCGGCGCCGTTTAGATAAGTGTTGTAGTATTTCACACTGGAACTCATGTAGAAGAAGAACGACTCGTGTTTAAAGCCTGTCAATTGATGCTCCACTTTGTGGTGAGGAGTACTCAGCTGACCTCCAAAACAGGAGCTACATTTTATTTAGAGAGCGAAAGGGCGGCGTCTTTAGCCCTCATCACAGTACAGATCGAGCCGCCATATTTACACCTCTGTGGCGTTTGGCCTTCAATGTGAGTGTTGCAGAAGCCTAATAGGGGGGACGAAGGGATCCCACCTCTGTACCGTGTTTGGATTTAGTAACAGAGGTTACTCACCGCTGTCCTCAGTCTGATTCACTCAACAATGACTCACATAGGAGAAAATGGCCCTTCCATTACATTTAATGAACCTTACTTCCGCGACCTAGATGGTCTGCTGCCCCATTTGTTGTGGAAAAAAAACTTCATTAACCACGATTGAGTGCATTTGATGAGTCTCACCTCTTGTTGCTTTCGGATGACTCCATAATAGCCGAGTCCTTTCCATTGCCGTTGGAGCTGCCCACGGATTCATTGCCATGCGACTCATTGCCATGCGACTCGTTTCCATGGGATTCTGTCCCGCTCCCACTCGAGCCGCTGCCACCCATCTCTACATCCTCATGTAAAGGGGGGCGCGGTCGCTTCCTGTCGTCGTGCGGGGAGCCCGGTGAGGCCGAGTGCTCGTGGCTGCTGTCGCTTCCCTCGGAGGCATGTCCCAACTCGGCCTCCAGTTCGGCCCCATCCTGCTGGCCACAACCCTCGCTGTAACCGCTCGCCATTCTGTGAAGTTGTCTGATGGAGCTGCAGGGAGAGTGCTCCTCTTCCTCCGCCTGGAAGCCGATCCTTTCCCGGTTCCTTTCGCGCCCCTCCAGGGTTGAGTACAGGTAGTGCTTTGGGTCACTGTCCTCAGACATGGGACGAGTTGAAGGGCAGAATATGGGAGATTAAGTTACCTTCCACATGGCACTGCCATGAAGTGCATGGCACCAGGAGGTAAATGGAGTTGATCCCTCTTGGTGGGGGTGCAGTCTAAAGAAGGAAAGAAAGAAAAAACACAGGCACTTAGCAAAATCATTTATAATACAGTGCACTTCTATTTAAAGCAGATCTATAGTGAAAAAATCAATAGAAATGGACGCATTACAGCATGAACATTACAGCAGCCCGGGTCTCAGCACTTGGAAAGCCAGTGATGAAGAAGGGGGCACTGCAGGATAGAGAAAGTAATCATGTTGTTGTGTACTTACACACACACAACTACACAAACACACAATCACAGCGGTCGGCCTCCGTCAAAAGGTCTGCACAGTAAATAGGCCAGCGTTTGCCCTTTCCTGGCGGACTAAAGCCTCAGACCGGTGTGATCTGGTTGAATCTTTCAAAAGAGCTTTTTCACATGAAAGGAGCGTCTGCAGAGATGAAAACACAGCTTTGACGACTAGACACCAACAAAGGACTTCATCCAGACCGGCACAGACCAGCAGGAGTGACTGCTGCATCCTTTCACCTTTTATCCACTTTATCATTCAAGATGACACAAACGTGTTATTTAACAACACCTGAGTACGTCGTGGCAGATTTCATTTATTGAATCCCCCGCCATGTCTGATGAAGGGTGGGGGGCCCCGAGACGTCACATGTGGGGATCAAATCTATTCAATGTGAACTGGAGCAGCTTCTGGTGTGTGGACTTTATTTAGTCCAGCTCCCAGTACTCAACGACTCTGTTTGATATCTTTATTTACTGAATTCCCCCCCAAAAAAAGTGTTATCAAGAATCTTTATTTAAAGTCTTGAGGATTATTATCGATGTTATCCTTAAAGTAATATTATTTGATTTCTTCTGTTGTTGTCTTACTGTCGAGGTTGACGACCTGAAATAAAGTAGAAAGTATTTAGACGTTGATATATATGTTTGTGTGTGATTGTTTACGTGTAATAAAAACATCAAGACGACACATTTGAATAATAATCATAGTTCCCTTCTCGTCCTCTGCCGCCCGGCTGTTTGTGGATTATCTAATAAACTCCCTGAGGAGAACACGGCTCGTCCTCATAAACAGTCTCATTATCATTACTGCCACACAAACAGGTGATAAGAGACGTGTCGGTGCACTCTCCACGGTCATCTAAATATTTAAAACACAGCCGTTATTATGATCATCCAAACTGGTAACACAACAGTTTCACAAGCAGAAACTATACATCAGAATAAATGATAAATGGACTTTTCTAGTCTCCTCAGAGCGCTTTCACACCGCATGTCACACCTTCACATTCACACACTGATGGTAGAGGCTGCTGTGTAAAGTGACCATCAGTATAAACTATTAAATGCACACACTGCCCGACGATGCAGTAGGAGCAACTCAGGGTTAAGTGTCTTGCCCTAGGACAGATCGGACATGTGGCTGCAGGAGCTGGGGATCGAACCCTCGACCTTCTGGTGGATGACGGACTCTACCACTGAGCCACAGCCGCCCCTGTAACAAGAATTACTGTTCTTAACCAGTCTTTATCCTCCTCTTCATCCTCCTCCTCTAGAGCAGCAATAGTTGGAGCTATTTATGTCCCTTAAATCCAAATTAGGAAACACTGGAAACGAGCTCAGCAGCCAAACCCAAAGTATTTCATTGTTTCCCTGCCATCTAATCCAACATGAGTATTTATGTAAGAGTGTAAACTGGGCTGCTGGTCTATTCTTCTCTCTTTACATAAGCTCTTTTACATAACTCTTCAGTCTTTAAAAGAAAGGATTTGATGTGTTTTTGGAAGAATTGCAAGAAGCTAGCAGACGTTTCATTCACTCACACACCCGCCCGCCGACACCTTATGAAATGACCCACTCCCGAGTGAAACCGAGGCCACGGCAAAGCCCTGAGACGGGACTTCCTATTGGCTGCTGCAGTGTCCAATCAGAGGAGAGCAGGGAATGACAGCAGTTCAGAGTGATGTCAGCCGAGAAGGAGGAAGTTAGGGTCTGACAGCAGGTTAAAAACATGTCAGAAGAAACAATTAAAGGCTTCTTTTTTTTTCCCTGTTGTCACTTACGAAACAGGACTACATCAAACTAAATCATACAGTGACAAAGTGACCAATGAATGAACAGGGAAGTCACTCAGTATTACTCAGACAGAAGCACATTAAGGGCAATATTAGACGCCACAAAAGACACAAATCTAAATTGAGCTGAACTGTAAATCATTGAAAACACAAACGATCTGCTGCTGCTGCGTGAAGAGCGTCATAGTACAGTCATGGAAATATTCAATACTTGGATGAAAAAAAAAACCATGATAACGTGAACACAAAACCAGACCAAGCATCCCAATCATTAAAAGCATGTCCCGTGTGTATCTCTGTGTTTTCACAGAGCATGCAGAGTGAACATGAGCTTACCAGAGACTCCTTCCTTCACGCGCAGCAATAAACAGTCCAGCAGGCAAAAAAATCACAAAAAAATAGGCGACTGAACTAAACCTTCAACAAGTGTCTGAGTCGTGATCACACACAAACACAGGTCTGTGAGAAGTGACCAGCGGAATGACATAATAATGAAAGTCCCTCTGCTCAGCACTGCCTCAGTCAGAGCACTGAATCACACAACACACTAGCACAGATCTCAGGCATTACACAATGCTGCTGCTCCAGTCACATGGATTAGGCTATACAGCATAGCACAAACCAGTGGTAGCCCTGTTTCATAAAACCACATGCTTTTCACCAGCAGGCCTATCCGACACACCACTCTTATGAAGTGACACATCTACTGTGAAATGTGACACACATATTACATGAGAGATTTAGACTTTGTAACGCAGCTGAGAGAATCACAATTTACACAATGACGTAAATCACAGGGTGAGACGTAAAGCAAGGGTTACCTGGAGAGGATCAGAAGACATGCAGAGAGTGTAACGAAGGAGTAATGAGTGGGTTCATTCTCACTTCTTCTCCAGTACATTACAATGACATACAGCAGGCAGGGAGTTACATCACCGTGCCTGCACTCAAGTTATTCCATTATTTAGACCTCACCAACCATGGCAGGAGGACTAACACGCAGTGAAATGTTTCATTAACATCTAAAAATGGTTCTTTGTGTCGTTTGGTAAAACAACATGAGCCACATTCAATCTGGTTGTGTTTGTTTTAAGAGGTAAACTCCCAGCGTTGCCCATATATCCTCAATACTTAGTTATCAGAATCAGCTCCATGTCTCTATCTGAGGTTATCTATTTGAAATGTCCTGCTTAATATTCACATTAAAGGAGAACTTAACAGCAGTGTAATGTGATTATCATATCGACCTGACAGCTACAGGTTGACTTCAGTGAACAGACAAGAAGTCCTACAGTGATAGTTAAAGTTATACTCTTATTGAATGACATTAAGGAGTAGATATGTAGACTTTGAGAGCATGTTATAGGTTATATGTGGGGGGGAAGCACATCAAATGTTGCCTCTATCCTCTCTGAGTCCTAACATCGGGATTAAAAACGGAATAAAAGCTTAATTTTATCACAATGACTGTGTTGATAATGTTACAAACTGTAAAGGTTATTGAAATAGTGCATGTATTTAAAGCATATTGTGTCATCAGTAGTTAAACATCCCTTCCCCCCCTCTAACTCCCACTGACCTGCTATTCACAATCCTCACACACGTTGACCTGCAATCCAGTGCACGGTACACTGACACAGTTATGTAAAAGTAACGAGATCGTTTCAAACACGGAGAAAAAACACGGACACTCAGCTGCCGAGGGGCCGCTTCACCAAGGGAGACCCTTTCCCTCCCCCAAGAGTGACAAATAAAACCACAAACCGGCTTATTTTGTTATAAAAGTACAAGTAGAGCAGGCAGGGACTTCGCGCATGCGCACATCGGATTGAGTTATGCAATTTATTTTTTCTCCGCTCGTTTATCCTCTCTTTCTTTAACTAAAGCTTGAAATAAAGCGAAACCAACCTTTGGAGCAGAAGGAAAAATCCACTATTCAGTCGTCCTCGTTGTCAAGTAGAAGAAAAAATGGACGAGAGGGTGAAACAGTCGGTAAGTGTCCAGCAGTCTTCATTGGGAGACAGGAGGCAGACGGGTTGACACAGTAGTGAATGGGTCCTCCCCCGGCTCTCTCCAATAACTTCTAACCAGCAAATCGGCGAGCTCTGCGCTCGACCTCAATTCAGGCTCCTCCCCGTGCCTTTTCCGATTGGCTTAAATCTGCGGGTTTCCATGGAGAACGCGACGCATTTGTGACAACAGAAGCCCATTGGTCCAGAGCGCTGTCCGTCTTTTTACATAAACAAGCCATCCCCTGCACGTGGAAGTCCATGTTGCATGAACCGTGGCGTGTGAGAGCGGGTAGTTACGACCACGCGTAAAGCAAAACATCGTATCGAGTGTGGAAATTACATAAATGCAAAAGTCCGAGGAGGAAACAATCAGGAAACGATGGACTAAGTCAAAATACCAGTCTCAAATCCTGTAACGTCAGCTCTGATGAAGGAGCATTGTAGACGGAAATGTGGAATCTGTAGCGATTAAAAATGTTTTATTTGTCATTTTTAGGTGTGGCGTCCTATAGCCTACATTCATTCATTCATTCATTTGCTCATATCAGTGTATGATTTCCAACACAGTAACACGGCATATACTTGTTTCTAAAAATACTTTGACTCAGTCCATGAACAAAAAGCAGCAAGAAGCAGAAAAAGAAGACGATAGCAACAACCACAGCACACACACGTTGAGATGTCTAGCAGGGGCGTGTCCAGACGGGGTGGCCCACCAAGGGCTCCGACTTATGCAGGGGTGCAATGAAGTTTGTGGCTACACACACGCAAATTAATTTAATTTATTTACCCTCTCCATCCACCAGAATCAGAATCGGGTTATATTGCCAAGTACATTCACACATAGGCCTACAAGGAATTTGACTTGGTGTACTGGTGCTAAACAATTAACAAGGAAATAAAGCAGAACTAGCAACAACTTAAATAATACAGTATAAGAAGCTATTACAATATATAAAATAGAATTTAAAAATATAAATCCAGTGGGCGTTAATGTAGCGCATAAAGAACAGTTTCAGCATTCACATTACTTTCATGTTTTTCTGACTGTGGGGCTGATGAGAATCTGGGTTATGTGGGAGGAGGGGGGAGGGCAGGGTCATTGTTCATGAGGCTGACAGCAGAGGGGAAGAAACTGTTCTTGTGGCGAGAGGTTTTGGTCTTGATGGACCGCAGTCTCTTACCAGAGGGGAGAGTCTCAAACAGTCCATGTGCGGGGTAAGAGGGGTCGGCCACCATCTTACCTGCGCGCCTCAGGGTCCTGGAGGTGTACAGGTCGTGGAGAGATGGCAGGTTGAAGCCAATCACCTTCTCTGCAGAGCGGATGATGCAGCCTGCACTTGTCCTTTGCTGTGGCTGCAGCATACCAGACTGTGATGGAGGATGAACTCAATGATGGCAGTGTAGAAGTGAACCATCATGGTCTTTGGCAGGTTGAACTTCTTCAGCTGCAGCAGGAAGTACATCCTCTGCTGTCCTTTCTTGATGAGGGAGATGATGTTCAGCTCCCACTTGAGGTCCTTGGTGATGATGGTCCCCAGGAAGTGGAAAGACTCCACAGTAGACAGTGTTTTCGTCGCACCAGGTCACCAGGTGGTCAGCCTCCCACCTGTAGGCAGACTCATCCCCACCAGAGATGAATCCAATGAGGGTGGTGTCGTCTCTTGACAGACTGATGACGAGCAGAGGAGAAAGAACGCAGCCTTGAGGGGAGCCAGTGCTGATCGTCCTGCTGACCGAGACATTCTTCCCCAGCTTCACCTGCTGTCTCCTGTCAGACAGGAAGTCTGTGATCCACCTGCAGGTGGACTCAGGCACGTTCAGCTGGGAGAGCTTGTCCTGGATTATTGTATTGAAAGCGTAGGTTCCTGCTGAGTCCAGATGCTTGAGCATGAGGTGGAGGGCCACGTTGACAGCATCATCCACAGACCTGTTGGCTCAAGGCTAGCGGGGAATCATGGGAGGGATACTCTCTGTCCTCCCCCCAACCACCAATGAAAACGACCTCCGAGCTGACCGTAGTCAAGACGAACAGGTGAGTACGACCTGAGGAAGAGAATATATTTACAGACGATCATTTACATGAGGTTTTAATCACAGCAGCACATAGAGCAACAGCACAGCAGCTTTCAGTAGCAGCTCACACTTCCTCATGTAGCAGCCTTTGGCGCAGCATCCGGTGTTTCCACGGCAACAGTAAACATGTTTCTGTCATGGCAGCCATTACGACTACACACGTCCCGTAACAACTACAAAGGAATGAAGGATTTCTCTGGATTTGATAACTGTTGGAAATATTTGCGGTAATGTAAGTACTCGACAAACGTTACAAAGGTTTAGTGTATTTTTAACTGTATTTTTAACTGTATTTTTAACTGTATTTTTAACTGTATTTTTAACCGATAACTGAAAAAAAATTGCATGCAAACTCTTGTGCGCTGTCTAATTTGCAACAATACATTTATTTGCAGGAACGTCCTTTGACAGGTTTGACAGTTTGCAGCAGTTCTTGCTTGGACATTTTTATTGAAAGCGCAAAGTATTCATTTACAACTGAAAGTACTTAGTCAATAAATATATGCCTACTACATTAATACGTAACAAAATCTACCAGCAGCCTGTTAAAAAAAACAAAAAACGCCAGAATAGATTTTAACTTAAGCCCCGCCTCTTATTAGGAAAATACCCAATCATAGATTTGGATTTTGGGGTAGCACCTGGAGAGACTAATGAGATATCAATGGGGGCCTATACCCCCCCTCTGGACACGCCCCTGCTGAGTCCAGAAAGAGTCCAGAAAGAGACCCTATATCTTATGTGTAAAGTTCACAGACTTTACAGAAGTTATATATCTGGAAGTGAGGGGTTGTTGATGTAGCCTATAACGAGACATATTTCTTCATTAACTGTGTCTCATCTTCTTTGAACTGCAGATTGTGATTATTCCACATTCTGGTGTTGAAGCCACAACACCACATTTCCTCCTGCCTACAGTCGCCCTAGAATAGCTCAGTGCATTCATGTAAATGCGCTCTGAGTAATAAGTGTCAGTCTGAAGCGGCAGCAGCAACATCCCTGCTGAGTCGACTCCTCGGGACTCCCCGCAGTCTGTGTGTGTGTCCACTCAGCAGAACATGTGAGAACCGAGTCTGTCACACACGGCCTCTGAATGACATCACACTGAGAGCCCAGTGCGGTGAAAGGTTGGATTGTTGGCTCTCTTTTCCGAAGTATCCAAGGAAGCCTTTCCAAAGATCCCAATGCACAAAAAACAAACATGTTGCAGTCACAACAGAAAATCCTTAACACACCCAAAAACTGTCTGACTAGAGATGAATGTACAGATCCTCTAATTAAACACACACACAGTCTCATTTAATTGGCTGGTTGTGGAAGCATCATGGGAGATCTTACAGGTGGGTGAAACTCCCTAAAAACCTGGAATCACAATGTGGTTGGTGTCCTCTGCAAAGCCCTGGAGCTTTGACCAGTGGTCATGATTATCTAACCAGATATCCATTACATTGAACCACATATGTTACTGTGATAGTCTTGCCACTGAAGACATGATTAGTACATACAGGTGATATAAGAACATTTATTTGAAGAGTGGCATGCAACACTTATGTGCTTGGTGATTTCAAAAGTGTTCGTATTTGTGCATGCAGTAATGGTAAAAGTACTCATATTACCTTAAACAGAGAATTAGAGCCTCCATTCATCCTTTATCTAAACCACTTTCCAGTTCTGGGTCGAGGGGGGTTCGGAGCCATACACTCACATTCACACCTACGGGCAATTTTAGAGTCAGCAGTTAGCCTAACGAGCATGTCTTTGGACTGTGGGAGGAAGCCGTAGTACCCGGAGAGAACCTACACATGCACGGTGAGAACATGCAAACTCCACACAGAGAGGATCCTGTCAGACGGGGATTCGAACCAGGCACCTCGCAGTGCACCACCGTGCAGCCCATAATAAGAGCAGTGATTCCCAAAATGTGAGCCGCAGCCCACTGTGTTCTGAATTAGATGCACCACTGTGTTATATTAATCCCACTAACCTTAAATATGTATTTACCTAAACGTAAGACCTCCAAAGATGTGAATAAACTGAGAGCCAATACAACAAGGTCAGTTATGTTTATGGGCTGACATTCGGTGTACAGCACCATTTTAATGCATTTCCAAAATCCTTTCCAAAAGTGTCTTTCTAGAGCCCAGGCCTGGTATACACAAAGTTTACGAGCATCATTTAGCGTTAAGTGTGTGTGTGGCACACAAAAAGTGGGGCAGCATGAAATATGTGTACGCTGAGGTTAAGGGAGTGGAAAACAGTGTCAGGGATGCATCAGTGGAAGACCAAAATGGAGTAGCGCCAGTTAAGTGCTCTGTCATGGAACATCTGTGTGATGGATGCAGTATTCATTGTGTTCAAAATGAGGAACATCCGCCACCTGTTTCACACAGGAAGATGGATGTGGAGGGAGCACCTTAGCACAGATGACATAAGAGACTGTGATGGATTAAAGGGACGCTCACTTGTTAGGTATATGCACACTCCTCCATGTAGCCATGTTTATTGACCGTCTTTTTCACTTAGCTTGGATTGATATTTTATTTTCAGATTACTTCTCAATATTTCCCGCTCTTTTTCACTCCCACTACAGTCTGTATGGGATATCTGCCGCTGCATCTGCACTCCCTATGAACCTTCCTCTTTTATTCCCAGGTTATTGAATTATGTAACTGCAGTGAACAACAACAGCACACACTCTCTCTCTCTCTCTCTCCCTCTCTCTCACACACACACACACACACACACACACACACACACACACACACACACACACACACACACACACACACACACACACACACACACACACACACACACACACACACACACACACACACACACACACACACACACACACACACACACACACACACACACACACACACACACACAGACAGAGCAGCCAATTTACACTGAGCAACAATTGTCAGTAATTTAGAATCTGAAGGTAGAGACTGTTAACACTTCTCAGCGGTGAAAAGAAAAGTGTTTTCTGAGTCATACAAAAAGAAGAAGCATTTTAGTGAACCTCAGCCTGCACACAAAAGGAGCGTCGTCACGATGAGGAAGTGAGCGTCTCAAAGATCCCCTGCAATCCTTTCATTTCAGTTAATAGATAGTTCACAACAGGCAAGTGCAGGAACACACACACACACACGAACACACACTGTCTCCTGTAAAGTAAACACCCCAGAACAATTCACTCTGCTTAAATCAGCACACATTGTGTACCTGAAGAAGTGAACATGAACTGTTTTTGATGCTTCGTTTTCTGCCTTTATTTGAGAGACAGGACAGTGGATGGAGTTGGAGATCAGGGAGAGTGGAGAATGACATGCAGGAGGGGAGGACGTTTGGAGGACTATAGTCTTCATATGGGGCGCACACACTAACCACTCTATCCTGATGCTTCATTGTTTTTGCTATTTCCTTACACTGAAATGATTTGACTGAGGTGATATGTTTGAAAGGTTCTGGCACAACTAGTTAAAGGTGCTCAGCCCATCATACACCCCCTTTTAATTCACTACAGGACTCAAGTAGCAAAAAAAAAAAAAAGTGTTTTCTAAATAGTAATTAAGTTAATTTTGGTTGCTTGGAGAGAAATGATAAGTGTACAGACTTGAGCTTGGTCGTCTGCAATTAGAATCTAACAGTTAGCTTTATCAAGCAGCAACCTCCGGTGTTGAAAGATAGAGCCAATAAACGAGTGCACAAACCTGCAGTTCCTTGAGTGTCCACTTGAGGCTGGCTGCAAAAGCCCCGGAAGTCACATACACACCCATCTTAAGATGCCCTTTTTTTTGTTTTTACAGTAGAAACAAACATGTTTACAGCCTGGTTCTAGAAACAAGAGGTCTGATTAGCTCATGGTTTTATTGGCAAACGCTGTAATTTTTTATAACTGATGCATTTTGATTTAATAAAGATTCATTCATAAGAAGGGGAAGCAGCTGATCAGACTGATCTCATCTGCCCCGTGTAGTGTGTATCAAGAGGCCTAATACCCACCTCAACGCCAACTTTTTATCCTTTGCGAGGTTAACCTAAAGTAAGTTCGACACATTTTCAATATGGCGACCATGTTATAGATCACATGTACCTTTTTTAACCATTTTAAATAAGTCTCAGAGCTCCCCAAAACATGTCTGTGAAGTGCCTTGTTCTAAATCCACTCTGATCCTGTATTTGATCATGACTATAAACCCCTCTATTTCAGCCCTGCTCAGAACAGGCTGTTTCTGTGTCTGTACCTTTAAATGTAAATGAGCTGTGTCTGACCACTCAGAGGGCAGAACAAACACCTAGCTGTGGGAGTGTCACCCACCTGGGGGAGGGGTTACTGCCCTTTGTGATGTCATGAAGGGAAAATCTCCAAACGGCCTGTTTGAGCACACATTTTCTGAAAAGTGGAGCAGGCAAAAGACGGAGAGGATGGACTTTTCTCATCATTGGGGGGTTTGTAGACGGACTAGGGACACATATTAGAGTTAGAGGAACATGGTGCATTTTGCATTATATTTGACCTTTTAGTTGTGTTTTGATTTGGTGGTTTGTTCAGCTATTAGCTTAACCCTCATGCAGGGATAAGTAGAGTTTATCTATACCACAAAAAACTGCATTCTGCAGGCGAATGCCCTGACTGAGCAATTTCAATCAGAAAAAGTCGATTGTTTAGAGAAGTAAATATTAACAGCGGCATTCACTCCAGAGCGCCCTCTGTTAATCCCACCACTCCAGCTTCATCGATATCGCATCGACTACAAGATTTTGCTCGTCACCTTTAAGGCTGTCCATAACCTCGCTCCTCTGAAGTCCTACACATCAACACACCCACCCGCACTGTCAGGTCTTCTCACTTCACCGCCTGATTCGTCCGTCCGTCCGTCCGTCCACCCTTTAACCGCTTGTTTTTTCATACTTTGCCTTCTTCATTCAGCAGGAAACGTTTGCCCGTTCGTTCTGCTTCCCCCCTGGGATGCAGTCACTCATTACACATGTACAACAATCACGCTGAGTGCAGGCAGACATGTAGCGCGGTGGAAAATAACTTTAATAAAACTCCTATGAAAACAAAAACAGCGAAACAATAAAAGCCTGTACATTTGACAATATCCAGTGTCTAAGACGTTTGAAGGCGAGTGGTGCGACGCAGCGCTGCAGCACAGAAACACCGACAGAGAAAAAAAAAAACCATTATAGGCTTCGGCCCGGGCCGTAGGTTTTATATAATAGGATATGGTTCATATACTCGGATATTGCACAAAAATAAATCACAGACGAGAGGCGCCCTGTGTGTCGGAAAAATAGGAAGTAGCTTTGCATCGCAGTGTAATGTCCATTAGGATAAACCCCGCCCACACAGGTCCCAGGCTCCACCCACACCTGCTTGTATAAAAACAAATACACTTATAAAGGAGAGCGACACGATTTCACATTCAGTTCAAAAACAGAGAATTAAAACCACAGTATGAACAAGACAATGAGTACAGACGGCCTTTAGGTTTTGGTCCTGTTGAGATAAAAGCATCAGGGGTCAGAGAGTGAGGCTTTAAGATTTTAGACTTTAAGAGACCTCACAGGTGACGACGCACTGAGGCCGATAATTCACTTGTTTTGAAAAATGAACAAAGAGACGAAGCACTCTGCGAGTTTAAAATGAAATAAAAATGAAGTGTTTAGTTAAAAGACAACTTGAAATTTCACGTAGACATCTTTTTGAAAACATTCCAGTGTTCGATGGTCCGAATGATTCAAACGCCCGACCGACAGGCTCAGGACGTTTCTTCCTCTAACTGCAGCTCCTCTTTCATCATCGTTTCTCTGTGGGCGAATAAAGTAGTCTGGCACATAAACATCTGGTAATAAATTCTTAAAATGGCAAAATTAAAAAAAAAGTAAGGTCTTAAAAAATACAATCTTCCTGCAGTTTTGAGGCACGCTTAGAGGCAGCGGTGGAGAGACTGTTAAGACGCACTTCCTGTGGGCGTTGTGCACATTGTTTTCAGAAATGGGGGTCAGACCTTTTTTTTCAATTCCGCCCTCTCCACTTCCCTCTCATATCTCTGCTGACCTAACAGCAGTGGAGGGGCGTAGTCACACCTCAACCCGCCTCAGAGTCCAGTCCTGTCTGTCCGACAAAGTTCAACCGATCCAGAACAGGATCTGTGATGTCAGCTCGCTCCTCAGGGGGGCCGGCCATCTTTAGTGTGGGCAGACTGGGTGCTTCAGTTCCCCTTCCTTTGACTGTGCGCTCTTATCTGCTGTTGTGCCTGTGCAAAACTTGCAATGATTTTAACCCACCATGATTCCAACGAAATGTCACACGACCATGAATCCGGATTTTCAGGACGCACCACGCCGGAGTGATGCAAGGCGAGGAGGAAATCAGAAATTAAGGGTGCAGGCCAACTGGACTGTGTGGAGAGTAGGTACGATACACAGGGCTGATTCTGCTGTTTTTGGATATTCTGCTAATTTCCCTTCTTTAACCCAGGTGGCTGTCGCTCTGTTTCCTCGCCACACCTTTTCCTCCCTCGCTCCCCGCACACACACTCCTTCTCCGTGTCCCCTCGGCCCCTGACCCCCCCAGCTTTAAGGGGTCTCAGCTGCTCTACGAGCGGTTGTCTTTGGCCACATTGTGGGCCATCCAGTTGACTTTGGTTGTCCAGCTCTCTCTCAGGGCCTCGTCAAACTTCTGCCTGAACTGCTTCAGCGCCTCCTCGTCCGTTTTACCCAACGCCAGAGAGTCCTGAGGAGAGACGCATTGAGGGAGAGGGTTAGCTGCTTTAAGGGGGGAGTTGAAGGATTTGACAGAAATGTTTGCAAAATGTTGATACTTTGAGGTTGGTAAAAAATTTGTGTGTGCGTGTTTACCTGTGTGTGTTTATTCCTGTGTGTGTTTGTGTGCTCCTGTGTGTGTGTGTGTGTGTGCTCCTGTGTGTGTGTGTGTGTGTGTGTGTGTGTGTGTGTACCTTTAAGTACTGGATGTCCTTGACTGAGGTGAGCTCAGGTAGTCCAGCGGTCAGCATGAGGGCGAACAGCGTGATGAAGAGGTTTCCATTCTTCCTCAAGATGAGATAGGCCTCCTCGCAGTACTGACGGAAACTACGAGACCAACACACACACTTCATTACACTACATCATCAACAGGTATTCCAGTACACGATGTTGTTCACTTGTGAAGTTTGCTTTCAGGGAAATTAAAACCATCATCCTCTTTCAACACGCTGTAAAGAAACGCAAACAAAGCAGCGTTTTGATGATGACCACAGCTCCCGTCTAATGACTGACATTTCTGCTTTTTAAGAGGTTAACAGATTTAAAAAAAATCTAAAAGTCTGTGGTTGGGTCATCGTCATGCTCGAGTTGAAGCAGATCAGAAGAAGTGCACACTTTGATCTTCATCGCGTTGTGCTGATTTCCTCTCAGAGAAAACCTAGATCTGCATCTCTGTGAGTAAAAATGAACGAGGTTATCACCACCGGCTCCTGAAAGGTGACACACAAACACTTCATGTTTTAAGACTCTCTGTCAGCATGAGGTCGATTTAAAGTTCTCATTAAAAAGCTCTGAGGATCAAGAGCAGTAAGTAAAGTTTTCTGGAAAAAAAAAAGGCAGTCAGTAAAGCTGCAGTCATGTTCTCTGTGTTGTTCTCCTTTGTGCTGCGACTCGATGACCTCGCTTCTCGTAAACAAAGTGTCGCATTACGACGTGGTGACTTATGTATACTGTAAGAGGTAACCGTGCTCAGGTTTGGTCGGGCCTCGAGTAATGTGAGTGCAGGTCATCGGGGGACTGGGGAAGGGGGGCAATAGAGCTCCGGCACAGGACTCGTGTGAGTCAGTATTAAAACAACAACAGCAGCATGATGGGAACTGCAGAGGATATTAAGCCGATTTTTCTTTCTCGGTGCAATGTAGTATTTTCTGCCATCCAAAAACATAACAGCTGGGGGGGTTGTTTATATTCAACACTTCCTCTTTCCCGATGATGCCTCAGAGGACCAGATGCTCACCCGACTGTTCTTGTTGAATAACCGGAGAGACAAACATCATTGCCTTGGCTTCTACTGCCCTCTGCTGGTGGGAGAGGATACTGCAACGACTCAAACAAGCTGTGTTTCTGTCCAATCAAAGGCTTGTTTGTGCTGCTACGTAGGAAACACAGAAAGTTCTTCTGCTTTTTTCCTGACCGTCATTTGGTTCTACATGTTTTCTAGTCTTTTAGAGAACGCCTAAAGAACGCCTCTTGCTGTCAAAATGATGAAGGATGATTCACAAGGTCATTTATCACCCGGAGGCACAGACAAAACAAAACAGATGCTGCATATTGTAATTTACCTAATTTTGACAAACATTGAATTCAAAACTGTGTAAAGACGATATCTTGATATAATTTATTAACATTTGACTTCAGATGAGATGTTTTTAAATTCAGGTTTGTTGCAGATTATGCTCATTTCACTTCTACAGATTTGTGCTGATTTAGTCTCTGTGTCCACTTAGCGTCTTTTTTCAATAGTTTTCAATGAGCAGAGCCTTTGCAACAGCAGTCGGGTTTGCAGGAAAAAAAGTGAAGCGTCCAGCGTCTTTTTTTCTGAGCTCTCCACCTTTTTTGTGCAGTCGATCTGAATGCATAAACTGAAAATATTTCATTTTTTCAGAAAGGCACTGGTGACGTCACCAGCACTCTTTTACAAATGTATGATATTCCCCGTAGTCTTGCCGCCTACAGATCGTGTCTTGTGCCCAGATCCTCCTCACTCCGTTTCTGATCAGAAAATAAATGATCTCAAATATAAAACATGCAGTAAAAAGTAACGGAGAAGTGTCGGTCATTCAGCGGCCGTTGTCGACAGACTGTTGTCATGGAGACAGGACGGACGTGCAGAGCTTTTCTTCTCAGCGCACAAACACAGCAAGGAAATAACGGTAGGTGGACACGGGGCATTCATGATTAAAAACTTGATAACTTTTAGAAGAAGTTTGAGTGGAACAAACCTGCCAAATTTCTCCGTGTATCCCGTCTTGCCCTGCTGTATGACGTGGATGAAGTCGTGCGTGAGGATAAACGGCACGCGCTCCCTCTTGATGCCGAACTTGGACTTGAAGTTTCCCAGGATGTGACCAAAGTCTATGTGGAAGAGCTGACGGACGAAAAAGAGCCAATCAGTGAGCAGCATGAAACAAACAGAGGCTGAGTAATGAGCCGGGTGACTCACCTGTCCCGTGCTGCGGACCATGATGTTGTCGCTGTGGCGGTCTCCGATCCCCAGGACGTAGGTGGCGACGCAGTAACCTGCGCAGGACAGCGTGAACTCCTCGATGACTCGCTCAAGAGCATCGCTGTGAGACCAAAAGACCAAAAAAATTAGCTCATCGATCACTACCGCCTCGAACACCTCGTTAATCAATCAATCAATCAAGCTTTATTTCAAAAGCAGAGTTTTACAGCGACGCAAAACATAACACCTCCATGTACAGAGGCTGTAATCCCCCAAGCAGTCGGCCCCGGGCTTGAACCCGATATGTGACATCTTCTTCGCTGCATGTTCATCCCCCTGCGCTCTCTCTCTCTGATTGAAAACCCTTTTAAACGTAAAGTAATGAACTGATCAAATCCGACATAAAAGACTGATTTCATTGTTTTTAGTTTCGTTTTAAATATATTCATATTCTCAGCTCCTCTCAGGTCCTCCTGCAGACCGGGCCAGCGTCTCGAAGCCTCACCAAACGTCTTTGTTCTGACGTGGTACAGCAGGAGAACCGTTCTCCGTAGTCCAGCCTCAATCCTGGATCAGGATGATCCTGGTTTATTGGATCGAAGTAATCCTCATCCTACTAAAAAGTTAGGACAACACAAACTGAAGATTTGATCCAGAAGAAAAAGGCTGTGTTCGGAAACCAGGAAAGACATGCGAGAAAGGAGCCACAGGTCGGCCGGACCTGAGCCTCCTCACATGGGGCGCGTGCCACAACCACTGCGCCACCAGCGCCCCAACTTCTGGGGACTTTTTGAAGAGGAACTATCCACCAGGGTGTTCCCTGAGAACCATAGGTACTTCTTTCTGTTTGTATTCACACTGCCATGGTACCTAATCTGAAGCAGGAGCTACAAAGGTTCCTCTAAACCAAGTTCTAGGAACTAAAATAGTTCATAGTTACTGTGGTGCAGAATCAAGAAAAAAGGGGAGGGTTCCAACAGTTCCTAGAACTATGAAAAAGTTCCTGCGGTCTGAAAGCAGCTTTTGTTTTTTCTGTTTCACACCAACCATGCTCTGATGTTTATTATCAGCTTGTCTGAGGCTACATTACAGATCAATGTACTGTTGAGTTCATATATATAGTATTCTATACGACCAGTGTGGCCTCTGCAGTAGACTCTGCAGTGCTCCAGTATTTAAGGAGTGAGCAGCACCTGAACTCACCTGGAGTTTCTCTCCTTCAGCCAGTTGAGCAAGGCGTCTTTGTTGAAGGCAGCAGCTGCGGCTACGTTGCTGCTGGTCAGCTGGATGTTTGCGATTGTGTCTGCCGAGGAGACGACCTCGATCAGCCCCGCTCGGTCCCCTGTCGCTAGGCAACCATACGGAACGATCCTGAGAGAGAGAGAGAGAGAGCGAGAGAGAGATATAAGACAAAGGGCTTAATGCGACTGATTTTAAACATTGTGACCGTATGCACCCTGATCTTAAAGTGTGAATGAAAAATGACCCCAACAAGAGCTAAAAGCCGCTGTAACACTGGTAGTGTTAATACAGCTTGCTGTATTAACATGCTGCTGTTTACCCTGAGACGAGACGGCACAGATGGAACCATAAGGGGAAAACATTTAGATGATTATGGGATGGGCATGTGGAGCAGACAGATGATACCGTTTCCTCTTTCACATTGTTTGTCCTTCTCTTCTTCAAGTCTTCACTTTGCAGGATGTAGAAAAATAAGATGACTCTGACAAATGTTCCACAGGAAGCTTCCTTCTCTGCTCAAATGTACTAACCCGAGACTTTTAATCAAGCAGCTGAGATGGCTCAGTCAAAGAGACTCCATGTGTATTTTGTTTGCATTTTAATTTAAGTCTAGAGACAAAACATCGCCAAGGTAACGGGGTGAGTGATGAGTTTCAGGCAGCTGATGAGTGATGATCTGAGCATTTTGAAAATCGAGAAATCCCAGACGCAACTCACATCCACCACATCATAAAGGTTTCATTACATCGTCCCTTTCTTCATTCCTAATATCCCATCCTTGTGATCGACCTGTGAACCAGCGTCCTTTGTAATGTGACGCACCGTCGCCGAGCTCAACTGTCAAAACAACCCCCGACACCGCTCAGCTCCAGATGTGTCAGAGTATGACCAAGAGGAACGGTTTGTAGACGTGCAAGAGTGTGGATTTGATTAGGATGCAACGCCTGTGTGTGTGTGTGTGTGTGTGAGAAAAGCTAGGGTGTAAAAGGGTCAGAGGTCAAACTAGCATGGGGTTATTTAGTGTGTCCTCTCCTCTGCTGCAGCCTGGCAGAGCTTCCTCTTCCCCACCGAGAGCAGGAACAAATAAGCTCGACAAAGTCTTTCTGGTAAACAAACACACAGACACAGAGAGAGAGAGAGAGAGAGAGAGAGAGAGAGAGAGAGAGCGAGAGAGAGAGAGAGAGCGAGAGAGAGAGGGAGAGGACCCTGCCCCACGGGCAGGTTGTAATCGCTGTTAAACTTTATGTTTTATCAAATTAATCGAGCCTGACCGATAAATCAGCCGGCCGATAATATCAGCTGATATCGGCATTGGCTGATTTGATCTCTGATACGTGGCGATATACAATGAGGTTTATTAAATTTAAGTTTATTTATTTTCATAATTGAGCTAATTGTAAAAAAAAGTTATCTTATCTTCATTATAAATCTTTACACAAGTGTTTGATAACAGCAACAATCGGAGTGTACATCTATATCTATCTCTTAAGGCCAAAAATACATCGGCCGGTAAATCGGTGTCTGATTTTATCGGCCCCAAAATTTCATATCTGTCGGGCCCTACAAAATAATCCCCATTTTTTTGGAGATTGCAGTTCTGCCCATTCCTTTTTTTGCCCACTGGTCCACTCCGCTCAACCTTGCAGGTTAACATTTTCGTACATGCACTTTCTGTTGAAGCAAAACTCAGAAATTCAACATCGACGTCAAACCTTCAGTCAGAGTTGCCGTTTGATCCATTTTATATAAACATGTAAAAGAAACATGATTATAGACTTTGGTTTAGCTGCTCTAGACGGACGAACTCACCGAAGGTCCAGGTTAGCCTCCTTCCATAGCAGATCCATTAACCTCAAAATCTGGAGGGTCAACATGTCCTGCCTCAGGTCTGGGGAGAGAAAATAAGTAGAAAAGAGGAACGTTTACTTTACTTTGTGGAGTAAATTTAACTTAAAGGTGGTTTTGAATAACTTTTCATCCTCCCCTCCCCACTTTTGAGCCCTCCTACCATCTCCATTCTTGAAGATGATCCCCAGGCTGTCTCCGCCCAGCAGCTTGTTGTTGTAAACAATCCAGAGCGGCTTCATCTTAGAGTCCATGTACCGACACCTCTCCACACTGATGGATGAACCAGAGAAAGGGGAAAATGAAGACGTCTGACAGAGATAAAAAGTTCAGCATGATACTCTGATCTGAGCGCTGTCGCCTCACTTGATGCCTGACAGCAGGATGTTGGGGTTCAGAGGGGAGTGCAGGTCTGACAGAGTCTCCGAGTAGCCGCTCTGCCTCAAACATGTCATCATGGCCTCCTTGGTCAACATGGCCTCCTTGGTTTTACTGCGAGCGTTCTTGATGGTTCCCAGCTTGATTAGCTCGTTCACTGACTTTAGCTTACTCAGGGCTTCCACCTAAAACCACCACAACAACAAAAAGAACGATTAAAACATGTAAATATTTCCTTAAAAACACGCCGTCAGCATTGTGATCCCAAACACGTGTGCACATTCTTCCAAACAGGGAAGTGGCTCAGATAAATATCTGCGCTGATGAGGAAGCATGAGGAAGTGTCGAGAGGACTGACTGTCAGGATCTGCAGAGGGTTCAGGTTTAAGGGTCGGAGGGGGACTCTAAAAATAACAGAAATCTAGTTCCTGCAGGGGTTGACAAAACAATTCAGCTATTCTCATTTTTCAGTAAGAAAAAGTAGAGTTCAAGTCTGAAGCGATAAATACATGAATGGGACATAATGCATGTTTGGTCCAGTTGTTTGAGAGTAATTTGATCGGACAAGTTATTGGGTTAAGGCCCTGACACACCAAGGAGATCGCCGTCAGTCTATCCTACTTGGACCGTCGGTGAGCGGTCTTCGTCCTAATTTTTGCGGTGAGTCCGGCTCCGTCGGTACCCGTCTGCCTTTTTTTTGGGCCGATTCGACATGTTGAATCAGTGTCGGCGGTCGGTTAGAGGAATCTCTGATTGGCTGTTTGGAGGTTTCATTTATCTCCAGCTCTCTTCTTTTCTTTTTCCACTAAAAGATCAAGGGCTGACAACGGCAGCGCCATTTTCAACTTTTTATCAGACATTATTCTCCATTAGCAGTCTACCTCTAATACGAGTGGTGACCGACAGCGGTGTGATAAATGGTCTTCTCGTATCATAACAACGGACTACCACCCCCTGCTGGCATGGAGAGTTATTTCCTCTCACGCATGCTCAGAACGTACGTGATGGTTGGCCGTCGGCTGTAGTCTTTGTGGTGTGTTCAAGTGCAACTTTTTGGCCAAGAAGTGAGGCGACGCCACAGGCGGCCTTCATCGCCACTAGTTCTTTGCCGTCTGCTTGGTGTGTCAGGGTCTTTAAACTGCTTTCCACCTTCAACTCTGCTCTGTGTTGCGTCTCACAGACAGACTGTACCGCTCTAATTAAACTCATGCAAGTGACCTACCTGTTTTTTTAGGACCTCAATATGAGGGATGCTGCCTCGACAGTAGGCCTCCAGAATGAGGGCAAACTGCACTGAAACAGCAGGCATGTGGATCTCTGACCTGTAGAGGGCGGGGGAATACAACAAGTCAGAGGAGGAATCTCTGAGGACTCAACTGTTGTCCTTTACATACGCATGTCTGTGTGTCTGTGTGTGTGTGTGTGTGTGTGTGTGTGTGTGTAGCTCACCGTAGATGCCAGAAGAGGAAGTGTCCAATCTTGCGGTTCCCCTGAGCACGCTTCAGCAGGAAGTGGGTGAGGGCGCAGTCATAGTAGGGCTCATAACGCAACACCTGCACCAACTGTAGCAAATACTGTGACAGCTCCTCATCACTAGAGAGGAGAGAGAGAGAGGACGATGGAGGAGGGAGAGGTTTTTATAGCTACAGATACTGATACTAAAACTCCTGTGAGGACTCTAAATCTCATCCTGCTTTCTTTGAAACAGTCAAACACAACGATCATTGTTAGGACTTCTCTGGGTAAATATTAAAGGACGCTGTTTAGGCGGTAAGCTGTTAATCATCTACTGTTAATCGTGTGATACCAACCTGGCAGCAGCTTTTATTTGCCTTTATTTTAGAGATAGGACAGAGGACAGAGTCAGATATCAGGGAGGGGGAGAGAGAGAGAGAAAGTGTAATGACCTGCAGGAAAGGAGACACAGGTCGGATTCAAACCCGGGATGCCTGCTTGGACGACTATAGCCTCCGTACATGGGGCTCGCTCACTAACCACTAGACTACCGACGTCTTCAAACACTTTTAATACCTGCTTTTTTCCTCTAAATCGTCGGCTGTGTCCCATACACTGGTGGGCCCAATATATTAGAATAAACTGCTCAGGCGCCGTCATGACTCAGTGCTGCAGCCGCTACCATCACACATTGTACTCGACCTGACACGGTTGAAAATTCAACCTCCCCTTTCATTGTGTACTGCATACTGTTCTGGGATACATAGCGACACAGAGCAGGCTGGCAGCGCCACTTTTTAACATCTTTTCTCCGTCTTGAGGTCGTAATCCTGCAGGTTTACTGATCAGTGCATAAAGCGTGTGGAGCGCTGGTTGAAAAACTCCTCAATAAGTCATCGAGTGACCATCGGAGGTGAGCAGCACGACTTGCAGACTGTCGATCAGTACTTCACAACTTTTCTCCGTACGCTGAGAGATCAACTAGCGTACTGTAGCTACAAGAAGTGCAAACAGACGGTACCAAAAGAGCGACAGAGCTGCACAGAAACTGACTGTTGTGGACTTCATCATGCAGGACGACAGCTTTTTTCTCTCTGAGACACCCCGAAAAATAAACTGCGTCTTATATATACCAGTTTAGACGGGATATGGAAATAATAAATCTCCTTGCTGATCGTCTCTTTTGCTTTTGTAGTCGATAAAGATGCACCAGTATTAATTCCAGTATGTTTCATAAACCAGTTACAAACGACTCACAGGAGCTTTAACTGGTGCATTGAATCATATCTGATAAATACAAACTGGAAGGAGGAAGGGGGATGTGACAACATGTGCATCGGGTGATATAAATGAAGTTTGAATATGAGAGAAAGAAAACAGAAAGAAGGCCATGTGTGTTATAAAACAATGTCGGTGTGGGGGGATAGATGAGTTCACCTCATGTCCCGCAGACAGCCCACAGCGTATTCTCGGACATACTGGTCAGGGTAGTTGAAGTCCAGGAGCTCCAGAGCGTCTCTGGGACACAGTTTGGGCCAGATCTGAAGGAGCGCCTGCAGCTGAGATCGACATACAGACACAGAGAGAATCAGAACATGGTGCACATTTATCAGAGACAGAATGTATAAAGCTCTGTGAATGAAAGGTTTCAGACATGTTATGGATAAGGCTGCACATTCTCCCTTGGCATATTATTAACAGCAGAGAAGGTGTAAAGGTAATACTTTAGGATCAGATTTCTGTGCTGCTGCACTGAAGTTAACGCCCCAGGTGTCTGCCTGTCACAGGTGTTTGTTTGCTGCCTGCTGTGATTGAGCAGTCGCTGCTTTTCAAACATTATTCTGTCTGCAGGCTGCATCAGCGTCTGTCCACGAGAGACATGAAGGCTCCATCTAGACACATTTTCTGTGTCAAAAGGAGGTTTATTGGTGTGCACAATTGTGTCAAATTTATCTTTAACAAGTCATGTTAGCGTCATGTGAAAGATGTTGAAGCAATGTTTAAAGAATGTGGACAGAGGAGGACACAAAGTCTGATCCTGAGGGAAATTTAAAATCTTTTAAGGCTGTAAAAACTTTTTTATCTCCTCCTTGATGGATGTTAAACCATCAAAATCCTGTGCCAAAGGTCAGTGGAAACCAGTAAAACATTCATCTAAGAGGTCATAGTGTTACATTTTGAGACAACGTTAAACTACATGGGCTGTTTGTACAGAGACATGAAGAAGTGTTTATATCAACAAAGAGTGACAGAAGATTTGAAAAAGAACCGTTATGAACTTTTAAAATGAGTTCAATTCAAAGAAAATCACCTGCTTGAAAGACATTTCTCTAACAAATGAGAACAATTTATAAAACAATTTTAGATTTAGAAGTCTTAGGACCTGATCACACAAAGATGTAGCTCTCTTTCTGGATGATGTTCTCTGCTCCAGTGTTTTTTTGGGCGTGCATAAAAGTAAAAAATCAAATGAAGTAGGAGGATTTACCTACGCTTTTTAGGACTTTTTCCCCTCCTTGTTTAGGAGAGAATCAACGACGAGAGCTCTACAATCGCTTGAATCTAATTTTTCCCCACTTATTTTATTCACCTGCACAGACGCTGCTGCAGCCTGCAGACAGAATAATGTTTGAAAAGCAGCGACTGCTCAATCACAGCACGCAGCAAACAAACACATGTGACAGGCAGACACCTGGGGCGTTAACTTCAGTGCATTAACACAGAAATCTGATCCTAAGTACACCGTAGGGAATTAAACTTCTGCATAGCCTGTGATGAAAGAACTATTTAACTTGTTTTCATCTTTAATTTCCAAAGTTGTATTAAGGGCTGATTCAACAAATCAAACTCTGGACTACCTGGGCCATGTCCTCGTGTTTGCTCCACTTGACGGAGAGCAGCAGCTTTGGCAACGACTGCGGGAAATTCTCCCGGCAGTCGTAGCGTAGTGTCCAGATCAGGTCCTTCTCGTTTTCACACAGCTGAGAGAGCGGGTCACGCTCCATGATCTCCTTCAGCTCTATGTGGAACTTCTTACCGCCACGACCCTGACAGAAGCACGGAGAGGAGGGAACTGAAGTCAGATGATGTTGGGAAGTTTGAGACAGAAAAGAGCGAGGAGATGTGGGGGAGAGAAACAGGGAGATGTGTGGACGAGAGAAAACCGAGGAGCGCAGTTACTAAAGGACTCTGATGGTGAGTAGCAGGAGAGTCTGTTAAAGAACCACCAGATGGCAGGAGTGTATCAGACATCCGGCTTTTTCTCTACCTTCACTGAAGTTAATCAAAATTCAAACTAAGGACTAACATCTTCAACTTGTCTCTGCTGGCGGGTCGCATGCTGTCTGACATATGAGCTTTAAGTAGCCAGCAATAATAAATCTAACAGAGTGAAGGATGTGTCGAAATAAAAACAGCAGCTCACTTTAACATTTGAGGAAATAAGTGGAGCATTTCACCTCATGCACATAGAGTGAAAATAAACCTGAAGTTGTAGCTGTAGCTGATCCATGGTTTCCCGACACACACCCACATTAAAGGGCTGCGTTCAGACATGCCCTCTACATAACACAGGGTTACATAACCCGCTGTAACACACCTAGAGACGTGTTTGTATCTGAGGGGCTGACACAGGAGAACACACAATCATCTGATTAGCATCTTGCTACTGTTAAAGGGGACTGAAATGTTTGTGCAGCTTCACTCTGTCAGAGTGGAAACAAAGGATTCCCCAGGAACCTGTCAGCGTGTGCATGTGAAGTAGAAGTGTACTGTGATCTGTACGTCGACTCACCATGGGTGCACAGTCGCTCGCTCTGGCAATCTGTGCAGCTTTTTCCAGTATCTGTAGAAAAAAACAGCACTGTATGAACACATTCATAAAGCACTTTTTGAAACACAGGTGCAAAGTGCTTCACAAAATCACAGATTGAGGACAGGTGGACAAGCACACACACACACACACACACACACACACACACACCAATATAAATCACATAAACCAGCACGCATTCAAACTCAGATACAAGTAAAACGCACAGACAGACAGAATTTATTAAAATGCTGACCCATAAAAAAATAGTTTTTATCAGTCGTTTTAAAGAAACTACAAATTCAGTAGACCTAATGCTTTGGGGAAAACCTTTAAGGAAACGCACGATCACCACTGGATTTAAAATATGAACGAGGAAGTGTTACAGCCCTGATCAGAAGATGGGAGAAGGTGGCTGCTAGATTAAGGACACAGTGATTCAGTAATGTATGTAAGGGCCAGGCCCTGCAGGGCTTTGTATGTAATGAAGAACATTTTGAATCCTAGAGTGAAGTGGAAGCCGATGAAGGGAAGGCAAGACTCATGCACTCGTACAGAGCATTAGTGAGGCGGAGCACATCCTGATCCCCTCACGCTAACAGCCACCACTTCATCATAATCACTACGCACCATTATGAAGAGCACCGAGCGACTGCCATGACAAACTGCAGTCAGGTCTGTTTGTGAAACGGCCTCATCAAAGCGTTTCATATCGGGCTAAGTCTACAGATAGTAATGTGAGAATCCTTTCAGACCGATCGTGTTTGAATCCATGCCAGCAGAAAAGACAGATTCAAGCTCGCTGCCGCGTCCAGATAGTGGCTAGAAGGGATATGAGACGGACTGTGAGCTGTCTGACCTTGTCGAAGGGAGGGAAGATGATGGGGTGTGACGAGTACTCGGGGAAGTGGATGTGCAGGGCTGTAGCGTTCTCGGTGTATGGGTTGGTCTGAATGGTTCCTATGGGGTTCAGCATCTCTTCAAGTTCGTCTGGAAGAAAAACAAAAACAGGGTAACTGTGAGGCTGCACATCACTGGAGAAGCTAAATTAGCCCTAGTTACCGTGGTAACTACATGAAAAGTAAGCATTGGTGTTTTCTCACATGGATAAAACTCCTCAAGATCTCAGGCTGAGCTGCATGTGCGGATGAGTACAGGCATATTTTTCCCGCACTCTCTCCTACCTGCCTCATAGAACATTGTTTGCATAAAGCCGGGGTGATCCGATGTGGCAAAGCAGCAGAAACTTTCAGGAAAATTCTCCGCGAGCAGGTGGGATGATGATGTTTATATCACACATCTGGTACGCAACAGGTGCATCTGTGCAAGTAATAAAGCTGCTCCAATCTGTTAACTTTATTCCTTTCCTTTGTTTGTTCATTCTGTGAATACGTCCAATAAGCATGACATTTAACAATATCGGCCGATGTTAGCATATCACATGACTTTCGGCATGACCTAATTTAAGATAGAGATTAGAAAGATATCGGCCGATATATCGGCATCAAATTTAATTTCGGTATCGGCCCCAAAAATCAGATATCGGTCGATCCCATAAAAAGAAGTAGCTGATATGAGGGCAAAAAGATGCCGTTACAGTTTCAGACTCTACCAGCTTGGATGTCCACAGCATCTCTTTTACGTTGTGTCCTCCCTGTTAACACCCCCCGCCCCTCCCTCATCTGACAAGGCAAACTTCCCGCTATAAGGGACATGTGTGAATGAGACATTTCAGGGATATGTTGTCCTGAATTTTTTGTGAATTTCCAGGAGTGCATGTGTGAAAACAGCTCCTGAGTGTTAGTCTGTGTGTACCAGGAAAGGAGGACCAGCAGTGCAGGATGATGTCTCCGGTCTTGAGCTGGCCTTTGTAGTCAAACACCATGGTGTTGACCCAGGCTATGGGGTAGTGCTGGTTCACACAGAGAGAGAAAAAGTGAAATTACTATTCAGTCTATGACATCATAAAGACGCTCTCTTCATTTGACCCACTGCCACCTGCAGAGAGTAAACACCTTCTTACCACTTTCCCTGCTTTGCGGATGGTCTGGTATTTGTTTATGTGAGCGTTTTTGGTTGACTTCTGCTTCTTGACTTTATCCATGACGGCGTAGATGGCAAAGCAGAGGCGGGTCATGCGCGGCAGGTCGCAGACGGAGATGTCAAACTCCAGCGTGCTGTCCTTCCACGTGTGGTCCGAGCGCCCGTTGCTCTCGCTGCTCACCGCTGGCTTGCACAGCAGTTCCGTGCCATGGAAGAGCCCCGCCCTCACCTGGACCTGAGTGGGAGGGCAAATAAGAGGTCAAGCAACACTGTAGTGTCATACTTTATATACTACAAGCCTGTTTAGTACAGCCCTTAAAAGGTAGAAGTAAATAGTAAATGGACTTGAGCTTGTAGCACTTTTCTAGTCTTCTGACTACTCAAAGTGTTTTTACACCGCAGGTCACACCTACACATTCAGACACTGATGGTAGAGACTGCTGTGTAAAGAGTCCATGAGGAGTAAGTTATCCCATTCATATACTAACGAAGCAGCGGGAGCAACTTGGGGTTAAGTGTCTTGCCTGAGGACACATCGGACATGTGGCTGCTGGGGATCAAACCCCCGACCTTTAGGTTAGGAAGCGACCGACTCTACCAACTGAGTCATAGTCATAAACTCACAATACCCTCTGTAATCTGTAAAATCCCCCCTCCACAAATGTGAAACAGTTTAAATACCTGAGACTCTGATGTGAAGTATTTAAATAAAACATGAGGCATCTCAGCACTAAAGAAAAACTGACTGACAAAGCCAACGCGTTCCTATCGTAAATGTGAACTGTGTGGGAGATGTGGGTGTGTTTGTCTGTGTACACAGTTGATTAACAGAACACAAACGACTGTTTTATGGACAGCAGCAGGCTCACCTTGGCAGTCTCCTCGGCGTTCACTTTGCTGCCTGTTACCAAAACTATCTTAAACGGGCTAGACACGCCCCACACACACGTCTGTACCTGCTGCAGCGGGAAAGAGAGAGAGAGAGAGAGAGAGAGAGAGAGAGACACTTAAGTGAGCAATATCAGCATAATGCACTGTGAAAATATGTACTCCTACACACACTGCTTCTTCATTTCCACCGCTCCCCTGCGCGCACACACACACACACACACACACACACACACACACAACACACACACACACACACACACAGGCAGGTCAGTCTGATGTCAAGCCAAGTGGATTTGCGAGGGTCAGCAGTCAGCAGGAAAAACAGCATCACATGACCTGTGGAGTGTATGAACATGACTAACTAGCACACTTCCTGCTGTTTGTTGCCTCCGTCTTTGTGTGTGTGTGTGTGTGTGTGTGTGTGTGTGTGTGATTCACCCTCTTGTCAGTAAAGAGACTATATTTGTGTCAGCCTCTTCCATTACAAGAAGAACCACAAGTTTTCTATACTGTGTCATTTCTTAAAAACAAACCCATCCTCGTGTCCTATTTTGGTTTTGTTTTGAGCAATTATCAGTCCGGCTTCCTCCAGCACAGCAGTGACGCGTCGATAACAGGTTCCTCTCCTGAAAATAAATCTATGCTCCAGTCGCAGACACAGAAACTGCTGTGGTGACATTATAACAGCCTTACGAGAATCTCTGTCTGCGTCTGTCTACTTTAATGACCCCCCCATTGTACCTCACTGGTATGTAATTCATTTGACAATCTAAAAATACTTTTACTTGGCTCAGAACAGGCTGTTTCTGTGTCTGTACCTTTAAATGTAAATAAGCTGTGTCTGACCACGCCCCCTCTCTGGGAGGGCTTGGGTGTCTCGGGCTTTCTCGCTCCATGTCCTATTGTTTATGGTGAGGAAGCAGACTCAGAGGGCAGAACAAACACCTAGCTGTGGGAGTGTCACCCACCTGGGGGAGGGGTTACTGCCCTTTGTGATGTCATGAAGGGAAAATCTCCAAACGGCCTGTTTGAGCACACATTTTCTGAAAAGTGGAGCAGGTAAAAGATGAAGAGGATGGACTTTTCTCCTCATTGGGGGGTTTGTAGACGGACTAGAGTAGTACTACATAGTAGTGTTAGAGAAACATGGTGAAGTGGGTTTTACAGAATATGTGACCTTTAAATGTATCCCAACAAATGTGCCAAGTGTTTTTGCAGTTAGCGTCTGGTCTAACTGGAAACCAAGACAAATGTTAATCATGATGGAGGACAAGTTATGAAATAATCACTGTTGTGATTTTATGTGCTAATATAGTGTGGTATCGTTTCATAAGATGATTGGAATCTGTTATTAATTTGGAGACTTTCACATCACCGGGCACTACAGTAAGCATGGCAGCAGGCAATTAAAACCCCGGGAGACACTTCTAACAGAAGCCAATTAAATTCAACCTGTAATTTAGCATACAAGGAGTGATGTCACTGTGCACCTGGCAGCAGCAACAGCAACAGCGAGGAGCTGGCCATATTTTGTGACAACCTGGCAGAATACTCCTCCTCCACACTCTGAACACGGCCTCATAAAGGACAGGTGGCAGCTGCAGATGACTTGTTTGCTAGGTAAACCGCATTGTGAACACAGACTCAGTAAACATACAGCTATATTACAGTAAGTGCTTGTTATCTGGAATACATGAGAACTTCCTCAGTATTTTTAAATGCAAATAAACACGGAGGAGGAAGTTAACCACGTCACTTACCGGCAATGACCTCAACCGTTTCAAAAACAGTCGAAGAATGCAACTCAAGCATAACCAAATATTGTTTTGACTGCACTCAGTAAAGAAGGAGTCATGCCTGCTCCACTTTGCAGAAAATGTGCTCAAACAAACCAATTGGCATGTTTTTGAAGTGTTTGTTGGTTGGTTGTAATACTTTTCTTGGCCATCGGAGTCTGAAGCACACCACCACTACCGAACACTAACATGTTCTATATCTGACTAAAAGCATTCATGCTGGATTGAAATGAAACTTAAAAACTATTTGTACCCCCTTTAAGCACATTTTCCCGATCTTCCACCGAATCGATTAACTCACCAATGCTTTCTGCAGATGCAGGACCAACTTTGGTCACAGCAAGGGCCACATTAATTTAATCCTCACTGCGTTGTAGTGTACAAAAATCAATGATGTCTCAAATTTAACTCAACATATGCCAGTGCGCAAATATTATTATGGACATATTTCTGGTTTTCATGATTTCATGGCAGATTTTGTCATGTTTCCAATTAACTGATATGTAAAAACTGACCTGAGGGCCACATTGATGGGGGCCGCATGTGGCCCCCGAGCCGCCAGTTGTCCACCCCTGTCCTAGATGCTATTTTCTTTCTCAACTCCCCCGTAAATGTTGAAAAGGCCAAAATACCCTGCCACAAAACAGAAGTGAAAAAGCACATTCACGCAGCTACACGAGCAAGCAGACTGACCGTGGGAACTCTTCTCTTGGGAGGTAGTGGTAAAGGTGGGTTGGAGGACTTGCGGCTAACCACAGCTCCGATGGCGGAGATTTCCTTGTCAAACATGGCCTTGACGGTGCTGGTGTGGACCAGGGTGAGGTGTGGAGGCTCCTTGGCTTGCAAGCATGTGCGGATGTACTGCAAACAAAACAGGACCGGAAACCTTTTTAATAAATGTGCACATCAGTGACACACACACACACATCAAAGATCCGCTTAATACTGTAACTCTCTATGCTGAAGCTGGGCTTGTTGACTTAGATACAAACATCTTTATGTAAGGCTCAAACACAAACAGTTCAGTGTGCAAATACAGGACTATATGAGAGTGCTTTTAGAAAGTTAGCTGAGCAGCTCAAACTGTTCCAACTGAAAAATATTGCGAGCAAGAAAGACACTGAAATGTACAACACTTATTACGTATTTTTTGTATTTACTGGAGATTCATGTTTACAAATCTCTGAGCTTACTACAGAGACTTGCCAGCATGCTAATGTTTGCTTCTCCTGATTTGAACACAACCTGCAGAATAAACCATCATCTGGCTGTTCTTCTTTTATGTCTTTAGCACTTTAGTCTCTCTTCTGAAACTGAACACTGACAAAATGCCACATGTCGCTCCACTCACAGCGGAGGTTGATCATGAAGTCGTTCGCAGAATATGGCTTTCCTTCATATTTTCACACACGGCCATAATGTTGGTTGCATGTTTGTTTCTAAAACCCCAAAGAAGATGAATAAATGAATGGATGAATGAAACCTTTATTGCCCCTCGGGGGAATGTGCCTCACACCGAGAGCATGAAAACACAATTCAAAAAGACGTCGAAACCATTCACAGGACAGCTCATAACAACAAAACCATCAAACTATCACATGTAGGGATTTCAATTGCAAGTTCAAAACAGTGCAGAGTGCTGACTTCCTCCTGTATGATCAGAGCTTATTAAGCAGCTGAATGCTTCATGATACAAAGGATGTGACGCCTCTTTTAGTCCTCATCCTGGTCTTTCTGTACCTGCACCCTGCGACTTCCTCTGTTGTTTCTGTGCATGACACAAAAGGCGACAAATGGCTACTTATACACACCCAACCACATCGACTGCAGTATATATACTGCATATATATATATATATATATATATATACCTTATATTGACTCAGGGGGTCGTCTCCACAGAGGAACTCCAGACAGTGGCTGACCCTCAGTACGTACTGACCCCGCCATGCCTCCTCCTCCGGCCCGTGGGTGGTTAGCCACTTCCTCACGGCCTGCTCCATCAGCTCAGTGGGGGTGCAGGATGATGGCACCATCACACTGGCTGAATCCTGACAGAAGACAGGAGAAAAACAAGAGACAGAGGGAGAGGGATTGACTCTAGTGTTTACTTTTAATCGAAGTGTACTTCTTGAAAAAGAATAGCAGAGCAGAGAAATGTTTTAAAATGAACACATTTTCTTGTGTCAAAATTGGACAAAAAGTTGCTGAAAAGCTGCAAGGAAAGAAACATCATGACATTGAATCAATGAGGCTTTAAAGCACAGAGGACTTCAATATTTCCTGTTTATTCTGCACAGTGTGTGTAATAAAGCAGCAACCTCCCGTGTAGTAAAAATGAATCCGATGCTGAAGTGCAATATACTGCAGTTCCTCGAGTGTCCACTAGAGGCTGGCTGCAGAAGCACAGGAAGTCACATACACACCCATTCAAAAAAGCCTGTTTTTACAGCAGAGATTAACATGTTTACGGCCTGGTTCACAAAACCAAATAGGTCTGATTAGCTCATGGCTAGATCGACACATGATTTGATTTGATGAACGTCGCGAGTTTGTGTGTAATGTCATATATGTCATTGCATATACCTGCACAACTGTACAGTTAATCTGTTTCACCTTTTTACATTTGATCTTATTCAAAGTCCCTTCACAGCAGGAGAACGGCGGTTTTACAGCTTCTAATTCTAACTATAATAATTCTACGTTCATTGTTTTTTGCCGCAAACAACCAAGTCAAATTCCTACTTGCCAATCAACCTGATTCTGATGAATACTGAAGATAGTGAAGAGGAATTTAAAGATAGAGACACATTATCGTTCCACCTCTGAAAAACAAATACATTCATGTGATCACATGAACGTGCGATCACATGCACAGAGTCTGTTGTTTCTGCCTCTCATTGGTTGTCAAAGCTACACTGAGGCTAACTGCTTCCTGTTATTTATAGCACAGCATCGACCTTGTACCTGAGATGGAATCATTGTTTCCTGGAGGTTTGGATGAATTGCTGCAAATGAATAATTAACGACATCCAACAGATCCGTTATGAGTGTCTTCAAAAACCAACAGTGCTGAGATCGACTGCAGTGACAATACATCTTTTTTTTATCCTTAAGGCAGACACTTGACCCTAAAAACATTTCAAGCAGATTTTGTTCAGCATAAAACACGTTGTAGTTAAATGAACAATTTAGGGGTGCTGGTGGTGCGGGCGCCTCATGTAGTCCTCCAGGTTCAAATCCCACCTGGCTCCTTCCCTGCATGTCATTCCCCACTGTCTGTCCCTGGTTTCCAACTCTATCCACTGTCCTATCTCTCCATTAAAGGCACAAAAAGCACAAAAATAAATCTTAAAAAAAAAATTTTATGAACATTTTAAACAAAAATGATCCAAGGCGAGCTAAAGTGTCCGCTCATGAAGCCCCAACATTTTTAAAAACATTGGACGTTTCTGAAAGGCAAACTTTCAAACTATTCACACTCAGACGAGACTGTAGACTAGAAACTCCCAGGATGTTTACTAGATCGGACAGAAACCTAAGTCTGATATGGGTTCTTCAGATCCCTGTATACATTTTAAATAAATAATATCCTGGTTTATGATGACTGCATCTTGTTTGTGCAGGCGTCTGTGATGTTTATTTTTTACAACACAAACTGCAGCAACTTTGAAATGTGAGAAAAATCACACACCAACATGGCGTTGCAGATACAGCGAGTCCACCTAATTTCCAGAAGTTTCCAGCAGTTTTACTGCAGATGTAAGACGCTCTCATTGCCGCCGCCATGATTGTTTTGCTGATACGTCGCTTGGTTGAGGCCGCCCCTGTCAGAAATCGTGTTTACAGGCGGGATACTGCGTTTACATGCCGCAGTATCCCGTTTTCTGTTCTGTTTCTGAGTTCTCCTGGTAGGGCTTAAAGCACTGAGCGAGCGTACTGTAGACCTTAAAGTATAGGAGCGCACTCTGCAAAGGACATCATCCTTTTCTGCTTATTTCCTGTAACAAAAATAATTTTATGAACATCTGTGATTGGCCCGTATTAGCTGATAATAGCAGCCGTCAGATATGCTGGTCGGGCTCTAATGGTCATAAACAATTTAGCACAGTAAACCACACCAGCACACTTCCTGTTTTATTGTGGCGTATTGTGTCTGACCCCTGAATAAGACTTCCTGTCTGTGTGCACCTGAGCGCAGAGGCACAGATGGCCTTGTCTTTGTGTGTGTGTGTGTGTGTGCGTCTGTGATGTTGATCAAAACCGATACACACAGAGAGGCCTGGACGGACGTGACCGTCTGCTTTATGGTTAAACAACGTTAAGTCTGTGACAGACGCAAAAACTGAAAGAGAGAGAGAGAGAGGAAGACGGATGGGAGGAGACAGAGTTCAGAGAAGAAGAGGAATCATTTTAATCAGCGCCTCTGTCCCTGGAGCTGCCATGCTAATGTGTGTGTGTGTGTGTGTGTGTGTGTGTGTCCGGGAGGATGGCATAATTTCTCTGATGATTTTGACCCACTTATTGTCGTCACATGACTTCCTTTTTGGCCTCAGTCACGTGAGTTTTGTGGAGCTGCCAACTATGAGCAGAAAAAAGACTGTGAGCTGCTCCAGTGGAGTCATGGAGTCTTTTTTTCAACTTAAACAAAGTGTTTTTTATGTTGCTGTGAGGACGCACCGAGTCAGGCTGTTACTGTTCACGCTGCACTTTATGAGTTTTGGCTAATGGGGTTAACAATAGATTTTTCTTTTCAATTAAATTACAAAAGTTATGACAAAGATTCAGAGAAAAACGTCACGTTTGAACTTACAATGAGAATAAGTGTCTTTGAGTTTGATCGGCCGCCTGAAGCTTGATATATTTCATTGTTGATTTTGTTGGTTGGATGTTTCAAACACTGACAGCCCTGCACCAGAAAGAAATCAATTTGATTGGTTTCTCTCGGTTCATGAAAGGCTTGAACTGCCCTCTTTAACCATGTGACGTTTTATCCAGTTTGGACATGGTTCCTCTGATTTAAATGTAAATGGACACAAGCTTGTTTATTTATTTTCTAGTCTTCTGACTACTCAAAGCTCTTTTACGCCGCAGGTCACACCTATACATTCACACACTGATGGTAGAGGCTGCTGAGTAAAGAGTCCATCAGTATTAAATCATCCGTTCATACCATAGACTGTAAATATTAATGGTTGAAGCCTGAGTGATGTCACGTCTGTTCCTGCAGGGGGCGCTGGAGTCCCATCGATGGCGGTCTCCATGCTGGAAATGCTGTCTCAGTCTAACTTTCAGTCAACCTAACGACAGGCTGAGAGCTGGAACTGAGGCGTGTTTTAAGCCTCCTGACAAACCGCTACATCGCGCCCACCTGTCAATCAGGTCAGCTACACAGCTAACTATGGATAACGTGTCGTTGTGTCGTTCATCAAATCAAAACGGAGCCTTTAAAAAGATTCACCCCCGTACAGTTTATGCCAGTGATGACAATAACTAATCAGACCTATTTAGCTTTTTGTACCAGGTTGTAAACATGTTCATTTATGCTGTAAAAACAGGCTTTTTTTTGCTGTTGTGTGTATGTGACTTCCTGTTTTCCTGTAGCCAGCCTCTAGTGGACACTCGAGGAACTGCAGTAGTTTGTACTTCTCCATTGGTTTCATTTTTCAAGACGGGAGGTTTCCCCTTTATTAATACATATTCATAGGCCGCCAACAAAGCGAGAGGAACTTGGGGTTAATTGTCTTGCCCAAGGACACATCGTACATGTTGCTGCAGGAGCTGGGGATCGAACCCCCGATCTTCCGGTTGAGAGACGACCGACTCTACCAACTGAGACACAGCCGCTGATTTAAGTGTTCAAATTGAGCATATTGACCCTGTTGGGGATCTTTGAGAGAAAAATGTGCCAGTCAGCAGTTTTTAGCATTTGAAGCTGTGTTCTTCAGACTCTCACCTGAGACTGGTCGAAGTGGATAATGACTTTCAGGTCGACCTGCCGCTCGTTGAGCCCGTCCGTGATGGCCGTCCCTGCCATGGGCTCTAGTTGTGGGGAGAAGCAGGCCTGCAGCCACTCCATACACGTCATCATCTGGACCCGCTGCATCCTCTCTTCACTTAAACGAAACATCTTACCGCGAAAGTCCTTCACCTCCTGGTCGTTCATGGCATCGAGTTCATGGAGTCCTGGAGGCAGACAAAAGGATGTTGTTACATCACTGCTCTGAAGTGGAATGTATCATTTTAGGAAGACGTTAGATTTCAATGGAGCGGAGGTCACAGCCAACAGTGTGCAGACGGGACTGGACCACGTGACATCGCTGCACTTCCCCTGCCTTTCCTTTTGCACCAGACACTAACCTAACATGTGCAATTTTATGAAATACTAAAGGGACCCTGTGAAAGGGTACAGCCTTGTTTTTGTTGCAGAGCAGAGACACACACACTAAACTAAACTAAACACGGCACCTTCCTGCAGGATTTCGCGGGCGAGGACGTTTTTATTGGATCTTGATTGATCAGAAAACAGAGTCTTATTTCTCAGATTCACAGCTTTGTTCTCATTTTCAGCTCTCACCCTCTACAGTTACTCTTCATGTCACTCCACCTGTCTCTCTCTCTCTCTCTTTTGCTCACAGCAGCTACATATGATTGAAGATCAGTAGAATCAGAGATTAACATATGTACTGTTGCAGAGGTCTCTTATCCTTTACAGAGCTGGATTTGTTCTCTTTTCTTCAGAAGATATTCTTACAAGTCTTAATGTACCTGTTGTTGTTGTTGATGTAATAACAGTGAACTCTGGGACAATAAAAAAAAGGATAAGCACCTGTGCATACTTGACGCCTCTGCTGGTCCTGAATGTGTAAAGAGGATTAGAACAGCAGTCTGAAGCAGATCCTCCAAACATTCACACTGCTGCTAAATGCCAGGGCTCTGTACTGTTCTTCAGGCGAAACAGACTTTATCTCTCTGCTCCCTGGTGAGCTTTTGTCTCTGGGTTTTTTATCACAGGGTTTTTGCACAATTCTCTCTTGGCAATAAAAAACAACACGCTGACATTTAAAGCTATTGAACATTCATATGACCCTGAGCCGCAATCATAGAGGGACTCTGGACAACATTGGCTGCTTTGGGAAAGGAAATAAAAACATGGTTGTCTCCGCTGAGCTGGCTCTCAGGACGCGCTTCTTGGAAACAAAGATAGCCTAAAGCCATGCGTGTGTCTTCTTACGAGGTGATGACGTATGTCCAAGAGGTAACCGTGCTTAGAGCCGGTTTGAGCTGGAGCATGTGAGTGTAGGCCACTGGGGGACTGGGAAGGCGGGGGGGATTGTACTTCAGCACGGTATGGCGAGCACCCTCCTCTATCTATGAAGAGGTCACCACAGAGGAGTAGACTTCTCTTCAGTACTGATCGATCCCCTCTGCTGCTCTGAAAGGCCTTATCTTCACTGGAGATAACACACAGTGACAGGTGATGGGAGACATGTCAGGAACACGTCCAGTCCATCCCCACGCTCCTCTATCAGACAGCCGGGCCTCTGACCGGAGCCAGCTGCAGGCGGGCCCCTCATGTCTTATGGCTCGGTGGATGTGACGAGAAGGAGAGCTACTCATTGTACTGGAGGAGAAAGATTTACGGCGCCACTTACCAACTTGTAAGTGCTTTCCTTTATTGGGAGTGTCGAACGAGGACAGTAAACCAATCAATCAGGGAGAGAGTAATGTGTGTGAAAGCTTGCATGATAATCTGCTGTCTTATATTAGAGGGAAATAAAAGTTATGTTGCTTACCCTTGCCAATGAGCACGCCTATCTTGGAGTCCAGCAGGCGCTCTGCTCGGCCGCAGTTGCGCGTCACCAGCTTGAGGACCGGCAGGAAAGGGCGAACGTCGCACAGACGGCGGGTTTCGTCCTCCAGTTCTTCGTGCACGGCTGCCTGGTTGACACACTCGAACATGTGGCTTTCCATCTCGCCCAAAGCGGGAAACATGGGGAACGACTGAGCCTGCTTCCATAAGAGCTGGAAAGGAGAGGAGGAACAAATATGTGGTTACCACAGGGAGTGTTTTTAAGTGTCCAGGAGACTCGATTTAATCATTCCTACATTCAGCGTGCAGCCAGGATAGACAGCAGCGGTATTTTGGCAAACAGGAGATTTTAACAGGTGTTTGAAGAGTTAATTATTTCATTAATTTAATTATGCCATTTTAAGGCATCATATGAACGCAAACAGGAGCATCACTGTTCTTTCTGAGTCTGTAGAAATGTCTGCTGCAGTTTGTAAACACAACATTCAAATGTGGCCCCTCCTCCTGGGCTCATCACCCCCAGAAGCCCCGCCCCCTGCAGGACGTAGCGTGTACGTTTACTGCAAGCTAACACATGCTAGCACAAGCTAACCGCCTGTGTTTGTCACCTGCCTGTCCAACAGGAAGCAGACCAACTCCACGTCCACGGGTAAAAGACAACACAAGGTTCACCCTCGTTTTAGAACGATGGTGTTTCTCCTCACTGTGATTATATTTTCTCTTCTTTGCTGCTACGTCCACGTCCTTCATATTTGCCGGTTTGGACCCCGTCCAATCTCTGAATTATCCACTCCTAAACTCATTGGCTGGAGGAAACACACCAGCTCCGCCCAGAAACATCCCGAGTCAACCAGAACAAAGCAGAACAGTAAAATCCAGTCAGAGGACAGGGTCTCTGCAGACACAGTCACCACCACACATGTATGGAGGCCCAGAAGGGACAATGGAGCAGCTTTACTTTGAGGTCTGTATTTTATTTTGAAGGGAGGAGCGTCTGACTCTACGTTTAACCAAGCCTTCAAACTAAAAGAAACACCAAACAATGACATAACTACCAACAAGTAGGTTTCACGGTCAGGAACAAACATGACTCATGGCAGCATGGCAAATCTTTTTGGCGAGCTGATCAGGATGTGAATAATATGTTCACCGGCCGATCCCGTCATGATTCATGTCCCTGTGATGCCGCAGCATGAGCTTTGAGGGCTCTGTGGTGGCACACTGTAAACAGGACACTCTTGTCCCTCTTCACAAACACCCCCATCTCCAGGAACACTCGTGATTTCATGTTACATTGATCCCATCTCATGTGCTCAGTGCATAAAGGATTTCATTTTTTGCTATTCTTATAAACCATGTGTCACATGGTCACTTTCATTTTGCACAAGTTTACAAGTCAGCTGTCTTCACAAACTACAAATAGAATCCTTCAATAATGAGTTCAGTTGGCCAAGAAATCAAAAATTTATGCTTTCTGGGAATTCTTAACTGGTTTATGGATGACTCATTCATAAATCTGCCCTTCTCTGATTCTTGATAAGTCATACAAGAGTCTAGTATGAAGTTTCTGGAAGCTTTGCAAAGGTCAAACTTAAATCCCTTTCTGCTTCCCTCAGGGAATGACGATATTTCATGTGTGGATCTAGATCCACTTCAAGTGTAAATTTAGTCCGATATACTCAAAGAACGCAGCAGTCAACTTCACCCGTTGTGCAGTTCCTCGAAAACAAACAAACAAAACCTTCCTGGAGCTGCTTTCTCTGAAAGTCAAATGAAGCTCAAGCTGTTTTCACACATGCCAGCGTTCGGGAGATTGACCTTGAAATCTTCCTGGGTTACTTATCCACATATTGTCCCTAACAGCGTAAAGTTCCCCCTGTTTTTACAGGCGGGGGTTGTCTCAGGAGGCAAGAAAGGGCGTAAAAAAAGACGCTGCAGGAATCCAAGAATGTGGATGAATGCAAATCAATCAAGAAGAGTTTGAAGCAGCTTCATGACGTGCATGGTGATCGCTCGATGGTAAAACTCAGATAACTGCTTAACTGCTGCCTTCACACATTAGCTCATCCCAACTTGAGATTAATTTTACTTTTTACCAGTGAGCTGGCACGGGAAAGTTAGGGTGAAAAATGTGTCAGTTTGCCTTCACACATGTCAGGAAATGTTCAGGTGTTTTGTGTACGTGTGTGTGATGACACCTTCAGATCGCTGCTTTGGCTCTGTTACAGGGCGGAGTGTGTGTCTAGAGAACTACTTGGATCCAAAAAAACATCTGCTGTGAGAAGTTTGTACATTTGAAGCTGTTGTTGGTGTATTTGGTAGCTGTCCATTGGTTCTCTATAGTAGTAGCCTAAATCAAATTTTTAATATAAAAACAATGAGTTAATTTAAGCTACCGTTAAAAGGTCACATCATCCCCATTCATAATCAGAAAAACTGAAGTGTGTTACACTAAAACAAACCTTGTGTTGCTTTCTTTTAAAGTCTCTTTTTTAACAAACAGAGGGATCCATCTGTAACCTCTGATCGCCTCAGAATCAACAGGTTGACGAGCTACTCACAAACAAACAAAAAACACCAGGCCACTGGTAACAGCCACGTCTGTGAAAACAGGCATTAGATCATGTCTGGCTGAGCAGCTGTGTGTGTGTGTGTGTGTGTGTGTGTGTGTGTGTGTGCTTGTATGTATTATAGACTGGTGTGTTGACTGTTTTTCCTCGTTTGGACAATAGGCATGTAAGGACAATAAGATAACGTCAGGACACATAAACAGATACATCGATTTAAAGCTCCTGTGAGGAGCTTTCGGTTTGTGTTGTTTTGGCGCCCCCTGTGGACAAAGTGGTTCCTCTTATCGCTGTCATTTTGTCTCGGACATATGTCAGTCGTGTTTTTTTAAAGGTTTATTTTTATAACTTTATTGAAGAGACAGGACAGTGGATAGAGTCAGAAATCAGGGAAAGAGAGAGAATAGGGAACAACATGCAGGAAAGGAGCCACAGGTTGGACTTGAATCTGGGCCACACGCCTACAGGACTACAGCCTCAGCACATGGGGTGCACGCACTAACCACTAGGCTATTGGCGCCCTGTAATTTGTGATTTTTTTAAACAAAAATCTCCCTTTCGCAGTGACTGTGAATACTTTCAAGGTTAAAAAGAAGAAGGTTATGTTGGTGCAGTTCAGTTAATTTGCTGCCCCTGATCAGAACAGGCTGTTTCTGTGTCTGACCACGCCCCCTCTCTGGAAGGGCTTGGTCGTCCCAGGCTTTCTTGCTCCATGTCCTATTGTTTACGGTGAGAAGGCAGACTCAGAGGACAAAACAAACACCTAGCTGTGGGAGTGTCACCCACCTGGGGGAGGGGTTACTGCCCTTTGTGATGTCATGAAGGGAAAATCTCCAAACAGCCTGTTTGAGCACACATTTTCTGAAAAGTGGAGCAGGCAAAAGACGGAGAGGATGGACTTTTCTCATCATTGGGGGGTTTGTAGAGAGACTAGAGACACATGTTAGTGTGAGAGAAACATGGTGAAGAGGATTTTGCATATGTGACCTCTCTTTACTTGTACATGGGCAGATACCGAGAAAAGAAACAAAGACTTCTAATGCAAGGTCTTTCATTAGTGAACCAAAGACTATAACTTGCTTTTTAAAACCCAAACCGATGCTTTCCGACGCACTCCTTGCCACTCACCAGTTTGATGTGCTGAATGGTGGCCTCTCGAGGAACGTCCATCTGGATGTAGATACCGGTGGGCAGCAGAAAGTCCACAGTGATCGTGTCCAGAGCGTGGCCGGCCAGGGGCGAGTGGCCCGCCCATATGTCCAGGAGGTCTGTCATGGCAGGAGGCATGGCAAGGGGCAACACACACCACCTCAACCATAAGGACCTGGAGGAGCAGAGGACAGATACAAATACTACATATCAGACTGATTGAACATGTCTACTGTCTGCATGGTCACAAAAACAATCAAAGGGCTTTATTTCCCCCCTCTTCAAAGGAACGTCAAAGGCTCCCTTCAGGTACAAACAAGGTACTACAGGAGTCATTCACCCTGTGCTCTAATCTTGAAGGTCAACATACTTCATTAATGATCAAACATGTTGTGCTGAAAACACTTCCCTGGAATGGTTGCAGCTCTGGGTTTTATTTTGTGTGTCAATAAGTCATTCTTCAATGCTAACTCAGATGTTCAGGCTAACTCTAACCTAGTTTCAAATATTAAGATGCTAATGCTGCAAAATCATCACAATGTTATCGTCATAATGCATGTATCCTTCACTTATTTCCCTTTCCCTGCTTTCATTGATCCTCTAAATTAACATGAAGGTGACAGGGGCATGGTTCAGTGTCACTGCCGGTCTGTGGGGGCAGCACTGTGCTGAGTCCAGTGGGAGGCAGGACAATTTGACTTGGGTGAGGGCCAGTGCTCAGAGGAATGCCCACTAAGCAAACAGAACAAAAGGTCAGCCTGCAAACCCCCCTCCCTCCCTCCCTCCCTCCCTCCCTCCCAACCCCCTCCCCCTTCTGACAAGCTGGTCGCCATGCAGGCAGAGAACACACACACACTCTCTCTCACACACACATAAAGAAAACACTTACACCTCTGCATTAACCATCAGTAATGTAGACATAAGAGTGCACATAAATACATAAGCATCCTGTACACTGTCCCATCACACACACACACACACACACACACACACACACACACACACACACACACACACACACACACACACACACACACACACACACACACACACACACACACACACACACACACACACACACACACACACACACACACACACACACACACACACACACACACACACACACACACACACACACACACACACACACACACACACACACACACACACACACACACACACACACACACACACACACACACACACACACACACACACACACACACACACACACACACACACACACACACACACACACACACACACACACACACACACACACACACACACACACACACACACACACACACACACACACACACACACACACACACACACACACACAGCGGCTGCTGCTGAGGTAATTATTGAGCAGGAGGGGGTCACCATGCCACTGGTCCTCTCTACACATTTAAAACCACAGGCTGAGAGAGGCTATTTCCTCACAATTCAGAGCATTAGAGCTGCACGTTGAATTGTATTTTATTTCTTATTGTGAAAAAGAGAGAACATGTGCGATTAAAAACTCTTTGCAAAAGACAGCTTGTAGTCCCAGAAATTAAAAATAAAAAACACTGACATTTTGCCATGCATTCTCGCTCAGCATGCAAGAACTTGACCAATCAGAAGGAGCCCTGGATATATTGGCCATGCATTCACAACATTTGGCTCATCAGTCGTTGGGTGCCCTTTAGACTGAAATGTGTCAATTAGTGACTGCAGGGTTTGGATAGAGAAGCTGGTGAAGGGTCATTGTTGAACTTGTGGTAGATTACTCAGCCCCTCTGCTATTTGGAATTAAGTTCCTCTTGTAAAGGTTATTGTAACACGTATCTTCATCAATTGCACATTTCAGCAGTGAGAGCATGTCATTCCAGTAAAATAAAAACAAATGAGGACATAAACATTTGCAGGAAAGCTGCAGCGAGTTCCAACGAACTGCAGTAAGTGGCTTTCCATCCGCTGATTTAAAACCAACCCAGTTTGGTTTCCGTTTGGGCTCGTGCCTCGACCACAGCTGTACCGTCACACCACTTCCACCCGCCTTTTTCTCATTACCGAGGAGTCCTCAAGTGGCCCGGAACATTAACTCTTCCACTAGTCCACAGGTCCATCTCCATTTCATCTCCATGCTGCCATTAAAAACGACAGCCCTGATTGCCTCTAATGGTCTTTCCCCTGAAAGTTAAGTGCTCGAGCTCCGAGCGGGCTTCAGGACGCTGCAGTGTCTGCTGCGTGTTTGGAGCCACCATCTGGACCACTTAACATTATCAACCAGGCAATCTTCAGTGTGGGATTCTGTGTGTGGCTCAAACTGTATTCTTCTCTTTGAACATGTATTAAAGAGTAATTGGGCATATGTAGATGGAAGCCGTTTTCCTCTGAAGTGGAATCTTTAAATGCCGTTAAAATCGTACCACTGCCTCCCAGGTAGCCTTAAGAATAAAGGAAATCTGAAACATCATTATCACCACTTTAAGATTCATAAGGATCTTCAAAGAAAAGAAATAGTAAAAATAATCTGAAAACAAATCAGGCTATATTTTGGACAGAATATTGTACAGCCCCTCAGCCCCCGATCGCCCTAAACTCGGCTTCTCCAAAAACGCCTGAGTGCATCTTGGGGAAAGAAGAGCTGGGAGCGCCTGTGCAGCGGGACTACATACCTGAGCTCTCACCAGGAAGGGGGCGTCCAGTTTGGACGTTACACTCCTCTATTTCAGATGAACAGTACGTAGCCGTGGTAACAAAACAATGACACAACTGCAATTAGAAACAAACTTGTTTCAACGTGGGAAGTAAGCGATGTAATTATTAGTTTCAATGTTTTGATAACAGTTTGAAGCAGGTACAGTTAATCGACTCGAGCTTGTACAACATTTTTCTAGTCTTCTGACTACTCAAAGCGCTTTTACACTTCAGGTCACACCTACACATTCACACCCTGATGGTAGAGACTGCTGAGGAAAGAGTCCATCAGAAGTAACTAATCCATTCATACACAGCCAGCACAGCAGCAGGAGCAGCTTGGGGTTAAGTGTCTTGCCCGAGGACACATCGGACATGTGGCTGCAGGAGCTGGGGATCAAACCCCCGACCTTCCGGACAACTGAATCTGCCAACTGATCCACAGCCGCCCCAATGTAAGGATGTAAGGATACACTCAAGTCCCGATAGGATAACAAGATTTTCTAACCCTGAGCAATAACTCAGTTTCTATGTCGTCTGATGTTGTTCTACAAAATATTTGTGTTTGCATCATACGTCTACAATCCAAAATAAATTAAAACTTCTAAATTGAGCTCGAGTCTCATCTGTCTGCATCTGAATAGTGAGAAAGCATGGTCAGTATAATCCAGTCCTCCATGGTAACAGGTAAAACAGTATGCATGCTTGTTTAGAAAAAAACTCATCTTATTTATTCTGACAAATCCCGACTGTTTCCATGAGATAATTGCAAATGTTCAAACTGTGATAGCAGTGAAACTGAGAGTCTGTGCAGCCATACTTAACAGGAATTCTTCTGTTTCAATGACACACACTTCAGACAGCAGCTACTTAAAACACAACACAGGAAGCCATTGAAATGAAGAGGCAGAGGGCAGAAACTGACGAGTTTGGAGCGTCACGGAGGTGCACGGTTACACACATGAAAAGTAACTCGACACTCGGCGAGTCTGTGTGATGGTGAGTGGACAACGACGCTGGGTGCTCGGGGATGAATGTTCATGTTTATGCATACAAACACTCAGCTCATTAATGATGGGTTTCAAGAACGACCTTTTTTTTCACAGCAGACGGCTTGAATAGCGTCTCATCTGTCTGGGATGCTGACACATCGGGCCTCTCTCTTTCATTCTCTCACACACACACAGTACATACACAGGTGAGAGGGGTTATTGAGGATATGGTGGCAGACAGCCAGAGGTCTGCGAGGAGGTCAGGTTTCAGCGGCTGCATCAGAAGAGAACAAGCGGGCTTGTGAGATGAGGGAAAAGTAGAGAGAGAGAGAGAGTTTCATGTGACAACAAACGGCGCAGCCCGAAGGGAACGGAGCAGTTAGCTCCAATATCAGATGTAAACCATGTTCCATCATGGGTCCTTCAGTCCACAGATTCACAGGCAGACTTTGAGGACTGTTTGTGTTTGACGGTGCAGAAATAGGATCCTGCTTACTTTTGCTTCACCCGCTTTCTTAGCAAACAAAGGCAGATTATCAATCGATCAATATGTATTTGTGTAGCGTCATTTCAAAACAAATGTTATCTCAGGACGCCTTCACAAAAGACCTTACGCATTGTAATATTATCTACACAGAGCAAATGTTAATCCATCATGAGCACTTAGCAACATCTAGCAACGTTACTGTGACCTCCTTTAAGAGGCAGAAACGTCGAACAGACTCATGATGAACAGAGACCGTGTGGGGCTTTAAAAATGGAAGATGCAGGAAGAAGGATAGAGACAAACAGAGCAGCAACAACAATGAATAAGACAAATGTTTAGCTACAATGTCAGTAATCAAGGTAAAAGTGTGTGTAGCATTAGCAGTAACTACTTAGTGTGGTAATCATAGAGGTTGAAGTTGAGCAGCTGTTAGATTCTCTTCAGTATTTATATTAATCATTAAGATGTAAGATATTATAGTTGAAGTCAGAGGCGGGGGGGATTTAGATTTGACAAACTATTTCAAATAGGCTCCTGATTGAAATCAAATGTATCATTGCATCATGGACCAGTAGGGATGTAACGATTCGCTCACGATTTATTTCACGAAATGAGACTGTAGACAAAGTATGACTGATAGAGATTCCTTTAGGGGCTGATAACCCGCTAGTCAGTGTGGTTTGGCCTTTTAATGTTTGTTTTCTCTCAACAAGGGGAGGTGATTGGAGCTTCTCGTTGTGGTGTTTATTAAAAGCTGCATCATGTTGGTCGTGCTGTTTGTGTAGTTCCCTGTCTTCTTGTTATATTTGCACACAGTTTTTGTCTCTTCTGTTATCTTCTCACCTCTTTCATTTTCTTTCTTGGGAAAAGCAAAAATGCTTCCACAGCTTCGATTTAAAAGACGTTGGTGTGTCCTCAATTTTTAAATCTTGTTCTGCAGCTGCAGACCGCCTCTGCTCTAAAGCTGCTGACGCTCACCATGTTATTGTGATTCATCTTTCAGAGTACGGATGTGAATCTTGACACCTTTAAATCGATTTACCACAATTTTACGATGAATCTTTACATCCCTACCGACTTGAATATTGCAAATCTGATTTTCCCCCTTAGAATAAAAACATACTGTTGAATCCATAATAAGCCCACGTTGCCTCTTTGTGGATTAGGGTTCACATTTTGTGTCTGCAGGAGATTTGTGTGGTCCCAAATGTGCTCTTTCTTGTTTCCTTTTACAAAATCACAGCCGCCCTGGGATGCTTTAGCGTCTGGGACTGCTTTAGTCATAAGGACACTTCCACAGGTGGGTAAGAAGACGGAATTCAATCAGCTCAAACACACAGTTCACGTCCTCAGATAATCCAGGCAGAGCAGCATGAATGGGAGGGGTCCCTCTGAGCCGGTGACAGTGACATGTTGTGAAGGCTTTCATGCCAGATGTGATTATGGTTATTCAAACACTGGAGTTACTCAGCACTCTCTTTCTAAAGCGCTTTCTGTGCGACAGTAAGACGCCTGTGAGGGGCTCCACAATACAGAGTGTGTCCACGCGTCTGTGGGTGTGACTGCTTGAAAAAGAAGGCCTAACATTAATGTGTGTGTGTGCGTGTAAAATAAGAACGGTCATGTCTGGTGATTAAGGGTCCTGTGACACATTTTCTTCCACACTTTGGTAAAAATAAATTCAACAAAGAGGATCTAAGAACTCATCACCTCGACCGACCCCACACACACACACACACACACACACACACACACACACACACACACACACACACACACACACACACACACACACACACACACACACACACACACACACACACACACACACACACACACACACACACACACACACACACACACACACACACACACACACACACACACACACACACACACACACACACACACACACACACACACACACACACACACACACACACACACACACACACACACACACACACACACACACACACACACACACACACACACACACACACACACACACACACACACACACACACACACACACACACACACACACACACACACACACACACACACACACACACACGTGAGACTGCAGAGACTGTAGCCTTGTTCACACTTCTGAAAAACTCCTGAAGTTTTCAGGTTGAGCTGCATGTGTGAACACAAACAGCAACATTTCTCTTGCAGAGTTTCCCCTCCAGTCTCCTCGTATTTATTCTGCAGAAAGTCAGAGTGAGCTGATGTGAGAACGCAGCAGGATATAATCAGGAGAATTCATCTCGAGCGAGTGTGAGGGGGTAGTGACGTGTTTTCCCTGCCAGAGTCTGTTGGGGCCCTCGGCAAAAGTTAACCTCCAACCAGCGTTTGTCACCATGACGTCTGCCACTGTCCCGATGCGTACTCCTCTTCCTCTTGATTTTTCTTTGACGACTACCTTTGACAAACTTCAGTTTTCCCAGCAATAAAGCACGAGACGCTTAGCAGGGAAACGAGAGCGAGTGCATTCAGACGGGGCCCCCTTAGGGAGGTATTCTACTGGCATTGCAAAATTTGCACATTTTGGTATCACTTTGGCCCCCTACTGGTCTGGGGGCCCAAGTAGTTGCCTGCCTCTGTTCCTTGCAATCAGTGCACCTGCTGCATTATGTTTCCTGTTCTCCAGTATGTTCTTCTCCACTCTAGTTCACATTGTGATTCTGTTGAGCTACACATAGCATTGATATAGAGACACATATTCTCATTATAGCGTTGTGTAGCGGATTCTTATTGGGAGGAAGAAGTCACCATATTGGACAAACTCTGACTTGTTGTCGTGGTCAACCATGTAAGATTCTGTCGATCTCTGAGAAAGATCAGCGACCTGCATTTTATACGACATGTTTCAGAGACGATGCTCATTTGAAAATCTGAAGCGAACAAACATTGGTATCAGCGCAGTAGTTATTCCAAATATCTGTATCGTCCCTGATCGTCACAGTCAGTGCATCTCTAAATTATACTCCTGTCAGCGCTACTTCCACACATCTTGTTTCACTTTCAGCCGCTAACCACGAGAACTCAAGAGAGACGAACGGCAGTGATTCTTCATGCAGCTCCACTGTATACACACACGCATACACACACACATGCATACACACACACACACACACACACACACACACACACAGATACACTTCTTTTTGTGTCTTGAGATTAAAGACGGTAAGTCAACAGACACTGAAGAGAAAGAGAGAGAACATGATCCATTCATTGAGAGGATACTTCTGATCTTTACTGACGTCGACACAGCGCCTTGAACTACCTCAGGTAACTCTCTCAGACTAACGCAACGTGTCATAGCGGCAGAGATGAGGAGGCGTGGTTGTAGCGCGGCTCACAGTGTACTGACTGTGTGGAAAACGAGCTTCATATAAGTGCTTGTTGGCCTGTGTGTGTGCTTAAAAGAACAGTGTGTGTGTGTGTGTGTGTGTGTGTGTGTGTGTGTGTGTGAATCAGCAGCAGAGCACTACTTACTGTATTTCGGGGTGGATGTAGACGGTAAACACACCCATGTGTGAAACAGCTCTTTAACCTCTGACACAGAGCTCAGTCAGTGAGTGGACGTGTTTGTGTGCGTGCAAGTCTGAATACATTTCAACAGTGACTGAAGCGTATTTAAAAAAAAAAATTTAAAATTTAACTTCTCACAATACACTCGAGACATTTTCTGCAACAAGTTCCTCTTTCTCCTTTCGCTATGTAAGCTTTAGGTGTGAATCACAGGATAAATCAACAAACAGTACACTACGTTATGATCAGATACTTTATGTACGACCCGTTCTGATACGACAGAATACAATCAAATGCAAAATGACACACAATATATGATCCGAGACGTTAACATACGACACCATACGGTACAATCAGCTAAACATACGACACAACCACATACAATATGACACAAGCGATATGATATGACACTACAGCCCGACCGATTAATCGGCCAGCCGATATTTTCGGCCGATATTATCGTATCAAGTGACTATCGGTAACGGATGCTTTGTTGCAGAGATGCGCCGATATTGCTAGATTTATTCACCAGTCACAAAGCATTTCATTTGCGCTTCATTGTATTATACTAGCAGTTCTCTTCTACCAGCAGAGGGCGCTATGTGGATTACAACAAACATCATCACTACAGAGTGTCAAGAAGTGATGCTCCTACATGCTCAGTTACTTTCTAGTTGAGTGACCATCTTGTCTTCATTATAAATATTTTCCACAAGTGTTTGATAATTGCATTTATTATTTCTGTATCTATATCTAGCTCTACAGATCTAAGATAGATCTTAGAAAGATATCGGCATATATATCGGTGTCTGAGTTTTTTCTCTCGCTAATATCGGTATCGTTGTCTGACCCAAAAGTTCACATATCCGACTGGCTCTATATGACACAATATGCGATACCTGGCCCACAATGACGATAACACCATGAAACAGCATTTCTGTGACGACTGATAAACTGCAAGACAATCATATAATTAAACATCACAATATCCGATTAACCTATGACAACACATTTCCTCTAAAAAAATATTTTTTATTTTTTCATTTTCAGCCATTTGGCCTCAGTCTGACCTTTGATCTCTGTATGACATCATGCCAATGTCATCTTTTTTTTTTTAATCTCACCTACTCAACTACTGTCTTTCATCTTCCCCTCATAAGTGATGCGATGATGAATTGTATCAAATCATCGTCTCAGTGCTGCTTCCTCCAGGAAACAAAGCTGCATCATGCATGCTGAGAACTAGCAAAGAGGAAGTGTGCTGAAACAAAATCCACCGTAAAAATATTCTAACAGTCCCAAGGGAATGAATCATCTTCATACATACTGTATCTGAGAGGACACGCAGACGAAGTGAACGAGTGGGACCCTGTGTTAATGAAAGAGTGAGTCTATTTGTGTGCTTGTGAGGACGTGTGTGTGTGTGTGTGTGCGCGTGACCACATCCGGACAGCTAACAGTGCTCCGTCGCTCTAACCACCTCCAGTGACACAGTGGCACACGGCCGCCTCTCAGACAGGAAGCGATGGCACCAAACAGGACACGAGTGACAAACAACAACCAGAGCAAACGTCCCGACCACTCATTCATAAAAACGATGATGAATGCTGAGTCACAGGCTGCGGTTCCTGGAGAGTTATTTTCAGTGTTGCTGACTGTATTCCAGACGAATCAACGGGATCTTAGATAACAAACATTTTGACATGTCTGGAAAACAAGACACGAGTTAAGAGTACACACAAGCACCTCTCATTTCATCACATAAGAGTAACCCTGATCTAACTTTTTCTGGTGATCCATTAGTATTAACAACGTTTCTCACAGGAAAATTGACAATTAAAGTTGTAGCTGGGAGAGGGGGGACAGACTGTCTCAGCCTAACTTTCAGTCAACCTATCGACAGTCTGAGAGCTGGAGCTGAGGTGGGTTTTAAGCCTCCTGACAAACTGTTAAACTGCGCCCACCTGTCAATCAGGTCAGCTACACGCCTTATTGTGAATAACTCTTATCCTTCATCAAATCAAAACTGATGAATCATCAAAACATTCACCCCCCGTACAGTGTGTGTCGATCGAGACATGAGCTAATCAGACCTATTTGGTTTTTTGAACCAGGCTGTAAACATGTTAATTTTTACTGTATTAAAAGACATTTTTGAATGGGTGTGTATGTGATTTCTGGTGCTTCTGCAGCCAGCCTCTAGTGGACACTTGTGGAACTGCAGGATTTGGAACTTAGCATTGGCTTCATTTTTCAATACAGGAGGTTTTCGTTAAGCGACGACACGATACAATGCGATGGACTTTAGTGTCCTCTTGGGGAAATTTGTCTTGGCGCCATATGTAAACCATATTGGGTTTTGCTAGTTCTACCCCCCCAAGGTCAGTTGCCCTGTGCTGGCCAATTAATGTCTCAAGACTTATGTTGACCCTTGTCATTGAAGTGGAAACATATTGAGTTCCTTTAAAGGTTCTAGTCCCCGTGGTAAGATCCTGCTGTTTAAACATGGCTTTAAAAAAAACAAACCTCATAAAGTCAGTGAAGCACCCGCGTCCTAAAATGATCACACACACGCACGCAACATTTCTCTTGCAGAGTTTCCCCTCCAGTCTCCTCGTATTTATTCTGCAGAAAGTCTGAGTGAGCTGATGTGAGAACGCAGCAGGATATAATCAAGAGAATTCATCTCACACACACACACACACACACACACACACACACACACCAAGGTCAGTGTGGACGACATGTTCTGGGCAGGTTCAAACTCACGCAGCAGTGAAATGGAACTTGTGAGATTATGGGTTTTTTTCGACATGGAAAGATTAGCACGTGACGTCATCAGTGTTCAAGTGACTCAAAGAGGCCATTGTTGCTAGGCAACTGATTTCAAAAGCTGAATGTTGCCTTGTTTATCTTTTTGAAAAGTGATGAAAGATTCCCATCATTTCAGAGCGCCGTTGAAAGCATGCTTTTTTCACACTCACTGCAGGTGTTTTTTTTTATATTACAGGGTCGGTCGCCGTTCCTGATGTGATAATACTTCAGAGTTTTTAAAGACACCCAGGTGTAGTAAATACTAAAGAAAATGCTACAGTAAACACCTGGTTATATAAGCAGGAACCTCAATGAAAAAAAGACACGCACATGCCTCAGTGGGTGCTGGATCCAAAAAACACAGATAGGTAAGGAAAGCGAAACAGCTCCTGTTTGAAGGATTCAGACTACTAGTCTGAGGAAGAGCATGTTGGCTCGAAACGTCACTTAATAAATCCTTCAAACGGGAACTTCTTGGTGTGCCGATCTTGTTTTGCTTTCCTTACCTATAAAGCAGGAAGCTCATCATCATCCTGAGTACCCCTGAGGTATCCATACACGCCTTGACAACAGGATTTTGATGACATGACACCTTGGTCCAAAAGAATCGCATCCTCTGCATCGATGAGGACGCGCAGCTTTTAAATGGCATTTCTCTCAAATATTAAAGGGGACATACTATGAAAAATCCATGTGTACAGTGTTTCTGAACATATATTTAGGTAACCTGAGTGTCTACAGACCCAAACAATGTGAAATAAATCCATCCAGTCCTTTGTTTGTGGTCTATATAAGTCTTACAACACAGAGAAAAATGCTCCGTTTCAAAAGTGCTCTCCCCTCCCCTGATATCTCCACCCATGGACTCCACCCATGGACTCCACCCATGGACTCCACCCCCAGCCTAGCCTAAAACGTTTTGTGCAGGTCCGCCATTTTTATTCTCACTACAAAGGAGTGATGTCTACCGGGAAAACTCAGGGGGGGGGCTCATTGCATTTAAAGAGACACACACACCAAAACGGAGCGTTCTGAGAGAGCTGGTTTATACAGGGTCACAAACCTCCTCTGGCGCTTGAGTCATGTTATATTTTGACCAAAGCACAGCACAGACATTTCATTTAGACCAAGGGGGTCTGTTTGAAAAGGTGGAGAAGGGGGATAATATGTCCTCTTTAAAACCGAATTCAAGTGTTGAGTTACATTTTTAACTCTACATTCAAGAGTCTATTTAAGTGAAAGATTTTGCGGCATAAAATATCTGCCAGTTGCTTCGTTCTAAATTCTGCATATTGTCCGTTTCATGTAAAGACACAGAGGCATTAAAGTGGCGGCATGGACTTACAAAATCAAATATAAACACAAGCATGATTCAGTGTTTTTTTTCTTCAGACTCAAACAGCACACAGAGAAACTACAGATCTGTATTCACAGCTGCAGCGCGTACTTCAACAGTGTCTTTATTGCTTTTAGCGAGTGTTTGGAGATGTGTTGCTTTAAGAGCCATCACGTCAGCAGTGTGCATGAAATGGATCCTTAACGAACTGCACTTCCCTCGGTCTGTCTCGCGCCGGTCACCTGACTCGACCTGATGCAGATGTAGAAACAGGTGGCGAGGAGTGCACATCAGACGTCGTGATGTCATTCAAAGTCGAAACAGTCACAACGCAAATTTGCAGAATCTAACAGGTGTATTGACTAGTCATGACGTCACAGGTCGAGGATAATATGTGATTCTCTTATCTGTAATGTAAGAAAAGACGCTGCACTGGATAGGATGAGTGTCTCGTATTACAGAGAGCTCATTTAATTACAGCTGAATTAAACCATTCAGAGTAATGCTGTTAGAAGTTTAGGTTTGCTTAGGATAGAACTACAGAGAGAACGTCATCACATGGTATTAAAAGAGCCATTCAAGGTCTCTGTGCTTCTTAGTCATTACTGTGTTCAACTTCTTACATCTGAAGAAGGAAACGAAAGGATTTTTAGATGATACCATGGCGGTGACAAACAGTAAATCCATTCCAACTTGTTTTTCAGAAAACCCTGAACAGCGTGCGGCAGAGGCCGGTGTTTTTCACCATGTACGCACTGGCAGCCCACGTCCCTGCTGAAGCTCACATTTGTATTAAGGCCCCTTTGTTTTTGCAGATAAATGAACAGTTGTGAATCAAATGTGTTCAAACTGGCTGTTCTTATGAATCACAGAACAATAGCAAGAACTCCCACACAGCGGCCGGCTCACTGCTGGACTATTCATTAACCTGACGACGAAGGTCGAATGGACAGAGAGGTCGATATGGTGAATATTTCAGCAGAATATAAATAAATAAATATAAAAAAAGAAAGACAGTGTGTCGTAGTTCTGCTTTGGTTCTTGAGTTGCATTTTTAAAGATTTATTTTTGGGCTTTTTGTGCCTTTAATGGAGAGTTAGGAGAGTGGATAGAGTTGGAAACCAGGCAGAGAAAGTAGGGAATGTCATGCGGGAAAGGAGCCACAGGTGGGATTCGAACCTGGGCCGCCTGCTTGGAGGACCACGGCCTCCATACATGTGGTGTGCGCACTAATCACTGCGCCACCAGCGAGTTGAGTTGCATTTTGAAGGATATACTCGGGCTGTAAGGCTTCACAGGGGTCACGTTTCTTTAGGCTACCTTCTTCAGTTCAAGGTTCAACATGAAAAAGCAACCAAGACTCTAGGATGTATAGTTCTAGGTTTCTATCTGTTGTTGGACACCTGTTTTCTTATGCCTTGCTCCAGGGATTGGCACCTCTGGGTGATGCCGTCTAATTTTCATTCGAATGTCAAACGTTTCCCCACACAGCTTAAGATCTTAAGAAGCAGGCAGATCTTCGAGCATCTGGCTGCCGTATAATCCTCCTCTTCTTCTTGCCGTGTTTGTTTTGTCTACTTCTGGATGTTTTGTCTCTACTGCTTTATGTGGAACAACGGCTTCAATTAAAGGCGAGGGAGAGAAACAGCGGGAGCAGGAGGTTAGTGAAGACGGCTATGCAAGATATTAATAACAATATTGTTGCATCAGTAACCATGGCAACATTCCTTAATTCTGACAAAAGAACATAAAATACCCAAACTGTAAATGGGCCGCATTTATGAAGCTCTCTAGTTTTCAGACTGCTTTGCAGTGCACGCCATTTCACCCAATCACACACTCACACAAACGTCAGGAGCTCACATCTTGAGAAACTGGCAGTAAAATATTGCACATGACAAAGCCCGATACAATGATTAGTATTACGATGTTTTAATTACATTGCTAATAATTCAGGAGGTATTAAATATTTGGATTTTAATTGCCATATCAGATCTGTCTGCATAATAAAGATGATGAGTTAATCTTTTTGGCTTCCGTGTGTGTGTGTGTGTGTGTGTGTGTCTTTGGTGAAAGTGTGATGTCCCAGAGAGCTCGATTCACTTCAGACACGAGGCGACACACAGGCGTGAGTATGAGAAGTGTCGATCGGTTCACATGACTCAACATTCAGACTTCTCACACCTCTCTGAGAGAACAGGAGAGGGGACGGGAGGATGCTTCAGAATGAGTGGAGACGGAGTCTGCAGCCGGGATGAAAGGGCGGGTGACAGATACAAGATGTCGACGGCCTTGAAGGAGCGAGCCGGGGAAACAGATGACGGCTGAATACACAGGTGAGGATGAACGATGACGTCAGACTGAGGCCAAACCAGAGTGGAAGTGTGTGATGGCGTTGTGAGAAATGAGAAAGAAGAGACGGTAATTTGGGTGGATACCGAGAGCAACAGTGTGACACAATGTGTGACTGTAGTGCGTGGACCCGACTGGGCTGGGTGTCCACAATAAGCCTCTGTTTTTGGCAAGTGTGTGTGCGTGTTTGTATGTGTTTGTGTGTGCGTGCCAGTGAGGTCGGTCCCGTGCCCTGCACAAACACTGCCCTTGTAATGCCCTTGCCCCCATCAACCCCTTCACAACAAACCGGCCCCCCCTGCAGCATTTCTCTCTCCCTCACAGACAAACACACACACACAAATATAGACACACACACACACACACACACACACACACAGGCGGAAACACAAAGCCCTGACCAGCTCTGCCTCACAGACAGATAGACACACTGAGCTCCAGTAAAAACTCAGGAGGGGCAACAGGGTCACATGGCATGGGTCACACAGTCCCCCCCACCCAAACAAAACCCAGCCTAACACACACACACACACCCACACACACACACACAAGAGTCAATGCTAATGACATACGACAGACTCACTGCTGCTGTTAGCCTGTACTGTAACGCTACCGGCTATGCAAACACCTGTAACCACCGCAGGTCATTATTCAAAGTATGATACATGCAAACACAAATACACACACTTAAAGCACAGACGGCTGAACAAAGACAACACGCACATACAACGTTAGATTTCCAATTAATCTGATTCAGTGATACAGAACGTCCTCTTTGTGATACTGAGAGTGAAATGAACACGAATGGAGCAAGTTCTTGGAACATTTGTACAAAAATAAAAGCTGCTCTTCTCTGAATAGACATGATGTCATCAAAACAACAACCAGTAGATCTATTTTTGGATACTTTCTTGTGGGGTACTTCCCTGTTTCTGGTCTTTCAGATGGAACTAGATGAATGACTGAAGCGGAGGTGGATGAGCTGAGGTTTGTATTTATCACAGATGATCTGCAGATTTTTTTTAAAAAGGCACAGAGGAAGCCTTCCTCGGAAACTCTGACAAAGAGGAAACAATTAACAGCGATCATTAGGGGAGTAGGCGTGTTTGGTTATAATATGGAGGTAAATATTTGTCCATTACAGGCGTCATGAACCTTTTTTAAACACCATATACATCCTCATAAGAAAAGTGGTCCTCTCTTATCAGTTAACAGATCCATCCCATTCTTTCATTCTATGTCACAAATACAGACAGTAAATATGTGTCATTACAACTAGAGCCTAACCGATAAATCAGCCAGCCGATATTAGCATATCACATGACTATTGGTATCGGCTACTTTGTCACAGATATTACTCCATTTATTCACCAGTCAAATAACATTTCATTTGAGTTTCATTACACTAGCAGTTCAGTTTTAACCAGCAGAGGGCGCTATATGGATCACAACAAGCATCATCACTCTCCAGAGTGTCGAGCGGTGATGGTCGTTCATGCTCAGTTTCTTTCCAGTTGAGTGACCATCTTGTCTTGGTTAAATATTTTTTCCACAAGTGTTCGATAACTGCATCACAGCTTGCCCACATTCTAGGTTTACTGAAAGTCTTTGAGTTTTTCAACATGGCGACGGCCAACAATGGACTTCACAAGTGCACATAAAGGCAGGGTTGGCCATTTTCAAAAACTAGCATGATTTTGAAAGTAGCATTCCCTCAGTGCTCCGTCTAACCATTACTAACCACCTCCCCTCTGTGCTCCCTCAAAAGCCACGCCCCTCACTTACATGCACGAGCGCCGTTGCTCCAGAAGTAGAAACTACGTCGTCTCATGTCTCATTCAGCGGTAAATAAACTCTCAGAATAAACTCCGTCATCAGTGACGCGCTTTGAGTGTGAGTTAGAGCACGCAAGAGGTAGAGAACGAGCAGGGAGACAGGGAGTCGTCTGATTGGTTCAACAGATTGGTACCTCGTGGCAGACATTGGTTGAAGTTTTTACAGGCTTACAACTGCTACAGAAGACAGATTTTCTTTGTTCCTTTTTCAGAGAACATGAGTTATCAATTTCTGTCAGGACCTAAAGACAATCCAAAATCTTAAAAAGTGGATCTGGAGGAAATTACCGACCTGCCTTTAAGAAACCAATGGGTGACGTCACTGAGACTACGTCCATATTTGATACAGCCTCTGGTCTAATGCCTTCTCCTCAGCAGCCCTGGCTTTATTCACGATGGACAGAATGTACACGGCTAATGTTGCTGTTATTCAATTACGATGTACAGCCTGAGCAGCATTAGTACCACTCTGCTTCAAAGTATCAACATAATTTATGACCACGACAGAGGAGTCTGATGGACGTCAAAAAAACAAGATCAGCACAAGGACAGCCGAGCCGAGCGAGAGGTTGTGTGAGGTCACTGACGGCAGAACAACTCCCTGCAGATTCAAATATGGAGTAGTGTAAAAATAACACAGAAAATATGAAATTGAAGACACACCGCCTCCACAGCTGCCATCATGAGTAAATACGACAAAACCAGAAATACCACAGAGAAGTAAGAGAAACTATCAGCGAGCTGCTGCTGCGAATGAAGCGGGGACAGCTCCCACACACACACACTGCTGATTTTTCAGGATTAGCCTCCCAGCATCCTGCCAATCCACCATTTATCTCCCTCATGAACAAAAGGCCCCACACTGGCACTGAATGACACACACACAAGCCTGGAATGGGAGACATTTCTTGGCTGCGGCTGTCATCTTGCTATAGAGGTGACTGGGCTGCTGGGAAAACTCTGTGGTAAAAAAAACAAGCCGATGCCCACCTCTCCAATTTATACATCCATCTGTGTGTGTGTGTGTGTGTGTGTGTGTGTGCGGCTAAAGCGTCTACTTCTGTTTCACTACAGCACACACAAGTCAATGTTTTCCACAGGACTCAATGCCAAATATATTGTGTTATCGTTGTCATCTACAGAGACACACGCACAAATACATCGCTTGTTTCTTCAGACATGAAAATATAATGATTCATTCATGAACACTGCCTTTCTTCACCGTTGGTCTATAATTAGGCTGTGCTAGTACACGCTGTATTGTCCAGAACACCACACGCTGGTTTAATTATACTCCGAAATACATCGGGTTGCAAGGTCACTGCGACGAGTATAATGCCATCCAAACACACTGCTAAGAATGAGCCTGAGGGCAGGGCTTCCTAAGATTGTCTGAGTCAAAGAGTTTCAACATACAGTTCTAATACTTACAGCAATAAAGGTCATTTCCGGGGAAAAACAAGTCACGCAGAAGTTCCTCATGTGTCTTATTGGAAGCTATGTAATGATCTTGCAGTGCCATTGAACCTCCCCTCTGCTCGGCGGTGATAACAGCGGTGTCAGTGGGAGGATGACCGGAGGACATAGCATGAGTAATCCGATCAAGTTATTTTTTCCACATTTTGGTGGGAGTGAAGGCGGTGGGGGGGGGAGCAGAGAGTGCAGGTGGAACACATCTGAACTGATCATTGGTGCTTCATGGACACCTGCACAGATTGACAGAATGACATGCGGCTTTTTCTGAATACAGCTTCTGAAGCTGCACCTGTAAGAACCCATTAGTTCAGCTAGCTGATCGGAGTGGAGGAGGAAGCTCAGACAGTGTTTACCTCTGTGAGCTCTGCAGCTGGTACACATGCCAACAGGGCAGAGAACAGCAGGAAATATAACTGGATTACCCCCTGGCTGCGACATACGCTTCTTCGTCAACATTGGTTAATGACTCTGGGATGAATCCATTTATCAACTTGCCCTTAAACAAAGAATCCTGTGTCTTCTATTATTACCAAACATTTAAAATTACAACATTTGAGTTTTTTCTTATTATTTCAACAATTAATTGGCCCATCCATCCACTACTACACCGATTATCCCGTTAGGGTCGGGGTGGAGCTGATTCCTGCTGTCACTGAGCAAGGAGGGAGGGTACACTATGGACTAGTCTCCAGCCAATCACAGAGCTGACATACAGAGACAACCAACTAGTCACATTCACACCGACACACGGTTAGCCTACCGAGCGAGTCTTTGGGCGGTGGGATGAAGTCCACGCATGCACGTGGAGAACATGCAAACCCCACACAGACAGGCTATGTCCGACAAAGGTTTGGAACCAGGAACTTTTCAGTGAGGTGACGCACTTCACCAAGCAGCTCACCATCAATTGATTAAAAACTCTGTGTCAATCCTCAGCAGAATTGTTGGACAAACTGTGTTAGCTGAAGTATGCTAAGAAGGTAAAGAAGCGAGAGAGTAGGAAGTGAGTTATGACGGAAAAAAGGACAGACCATAATGATCCAACAGCTGATCAGCAGCAGGCCTGCACACATCACTTCGGGGACGGTCGACAAATTGGGTCAGTAGTTCTGAGAGTAGCACAGTTCACTACTTTAACGGTTAATTTTACTTTGCAATCCAACCAATCAACACATCTGTTCTAAAAACGGGGCCAGCCAATCAGATCACAGGGCACATACAGGGAATGAGAAGCATCTGTTACACGCACTATGTATGCACAGTAGGTACAAGGGGGAATCCATTGTGCATTGAATGGTGATCAAAATGAGCATCCAGTTTGAGGACTGAGGTAAACCGAGGCCACTACAGAAGTCAGAAATCACAGGAAATTCATTCAGTTCAACAGAACAGAACAGGAAATCGTTGAGGTGCGCTGACGTTAGCGAGGCAACATGTTGACTTCCCCATGAGGCTCAATAGTCTATGACTAACATCAACAACCTTTATAGTCGGGGAGCCAGGTCCAGCCCTCAGGATGATTTTTGCTTTCTGTTGGCATGCACCTTAGGCCATCACAAAATCATAAACACCACTCCCAAGTCGAGGCCGTTTGGTCTCCAGGGCCAAAAAAAACCCTTTTTTTTGAAAGATGCTTTTGGCTACATGATGTCAGTGAGTGCACATTCAGAGTTACTACAATGGCATAAACAGTCAGGATGCGGTGTCCCAGCCGCTTTGACGGGGAGTATCCTACAATTTATTGTAGCTCACCATGTTCTGATTTCATTTAGCAGATGATTTAAGTACAACACAAGCGAGAAGAAGACATGAGGAAACAACATCAATAAGTGCAACAAACTGAAGTGACACAAGCAAACAACAACACAGTCGGGACCTTTCCCTTTAACCGCCCCGACAAGTTCCACAGGGCTTCACCTGAGCAGGAAATCGAAGGTACTGCAGTGAGAGTGCACACAGCAGCTGGTGCAACACTGATCTCTGACATGAAAGTCGAGCATGCTGACTGACTTCCACGCATTCCCCGCCTGTCAGGACGAGGCCCACTCTCCCTGATTCCCGCTGAGTCAGCACTCTGCTGCTGCTCCTCTACCAATAAGGCACACGGGCGTAAAAAGACGCACACACACGCACACAGCAGCAGCACAGGTGAAAGTAGGTCGAGATAATTACAGGATACAACATGTTCCCACACATAAGGGCAGAGGTTTTACCTGCCGTTTCCTGAAGTCTCTTATTTCCTGTGCCTCCGCTCCTCACAGGGGGTGTCTGGACAGCGGCTGGGACACTGCATCTGATTGGAGAGAGGGAAGAACAAACTGACTGTTAGAGGAGGGGGTGGGGGGGTTGACCTCAAAATGTAATAGATGTCTTTGTATGTGTGTTTGTTGGTAAGAAAAAGGAGAGCACGTTTAAGAACAAGTTGAGGAGACGGTCGATACACAGACAGTGGAAAAAAGTGATTGAAGTGATTCCACACAGAGAATGAGAACAGAAAATCCTGAGTGAAAGTCTGCACTTTGCTCAAGTGGGCATCACAGTAAGTACACTCCCACCCCCTAAACGGGGCCCCCAGCTGCCCCGTCATACGAGATAAGACAACAGAAAGTACAGAGCCCTCACAGCAAAGAGCCCCCTCTGACCTCTCTTCACTCTCCCTCTTCTTACACAATCCATCCCCTTTGATTTACTGAATTCAAACATGTAATAGTACAGTGAGTGGATATACTAATGTCACACCTTGTACTGTAGATGCGTCCACTCTTACTGCAAGAAAAGATGACCTCAGTCTGATTTTTTACTTTAAAACATGTCCGATTGTGTTTCATGCAACAGTGATTGTCCTTGTAAGAACAGCTGCACAGGACTAAAAGTGGAAAGAGTGAATCATGCACTTGTTTTTCACTCATGCTCTGATACATCTGCTTCAGAGTTTCCACAATTAAAAACATCCCTGCAGGATGAATATTCCTGTTTGTGTAATCTTATTAAGTCGGCGATTACTTAACTCTCATTTCAGGCATTCAGACTGGAGCTACGGGTAACTGCAGACAGTATTCAAAGTGTTCATTTACGAGGTGTGGATGTCAACGGACTGAAGTGCTAGCAGCGCTAATGTTAGCCACCCTCTGCAAACCGAGACCTGCAGAGCAATGCAAAGTGCCGCACATTTTAGCAGCATTTAGCAGATCGAAGAATGGGATTCAGTTTCTGAAAAATAAGCTGAATGTGACGTTGTTTTTAGCTATGTTGACGTACTTTGAGTACTTTCCTTAGCTTCAGACAAGTGGACTGTAGTCTAAATTGAAACCTCTGTGTATTCGTCATGGTCATTAGTCAGGAGGAGCATCCCTCATGTAAATATAGGTTATGCAGTGTCGAGCTTCTTAAAGGTCTTATTAAGTTCTTCAAAGGTCATGACCTCTCGTGTGTCTGCACATGAGATACAGAGAGCCCATAGGCCTCTCAATCAGTCATCTCTCTGCAGTTCAAAGAGCTTCAACCATCAAACGCAACAAGTGATGCCGTAAACAAATATAGTGTGATCAAGAGCGTGCAGCGAGCCTTTACACGCTGATGACACGCAATGCAAACACTCTGATTGAGGCCGGTAAACTTCCTGTTCTTCCCCAGCGGTCATGATGCCATATCTTGTTTACCGGGGTGTGACACAGACTGGTTCACAAAAACAACCCCAATGCTCTAGTGTGTGTGTGTGTGTGTGTGTGTGTGTGTGTGTGGATGTGTCATATTTATACCCTTCTGATGGGCTTGAAGAAAAATCCAAACAAAGAGGTACAAACATTTCGGTTTCCCCCAAAAAGAAGGTGAGAAAAAATATTTAGTCACCCTCGAACACAACTACAGTGGTACTACAGAAGGGGGGGGGGGGGGGGGGGGGTGATGACCAGCTCCAGGAAGTGTGCTGTTTAACACAATGATAGAATCTCAGGCCAGAGAGAGTCAATGTTGAACTCCCTGACTGGATTCATCTCAAAGCATCACATGATCCACATTGTGTGTGTGTGTGTGTACTGCCCTCTTCATTTCTGCTAATACTGGACAGTGCACACACCCACGCTCTTACGTCGATGGGTATGTTGGGGGGGGGGTGCTGAAAATAATCAGTTTAATGACAGATTGTAAGTTGTTTCAGATTTCATCGAAGCATGAAAATTGGGTTTATTGCTTGTTTTTTAGCAACTGAATTTCCTAAGGCTACGTTTTTTTCATCAGTTTTTATCCAAGCAGCGACCTCAGAGGTTGAAAAATGAAGCCGATGCCGAAGTGCAAAATCCTGACGATTTGTCAGGAGGCTTAAAAAAAACAGCTCCAGCTCTCAGCCTGTCGTTAGGTTGACTATTGCCACGACATCAGACAAGGGAGCAATGGGTGAAGATCCACAGCCGTGACTGGAAGCTTCCCTGTTTGTGTTGCTGATGTGTCACTTGACGCCACGCCTGTGCAGCTGTCAAACTGTGGTAAGGGGTATACATGCCACAGTATCCAGTTTTCACTTAGGTGGCTAAATCAGGTTTCTCAAAGACGAAATAAGGGCTTGTCCTGGTTTCTGAAATCAGGATATGATGTTGACATGCACAAACACAAAATCGGGATATTCAAGTCCATGTAAACACACACAAGTGACAAAGTTCATCAACTGCAGAATTGGATCTCAAAACTGAGAGACCAAGAGTGCACCTTGTTTGTTTAAACAACTATTCTCTATAAATCTGTTGTTTCGAGGGACAACAGCGCTGTGAAAACTATTTACAGTTACCTCAGTGGTTTCTAACACGAGAAGAATTGAAGTTTACACGTGCACCAAAATATTTTTTGGGCAGAGCCTCCCCCTGAAATTATCCCTCTTATCATTGAACAAACACCAGAGTGAGGATCTAACTCTGATCTGACTCTCTCTCCACAGATACCCCTTCCACACACACACACACCCTTCCTCTCCTTCACTCATGCTCTGGTACAGGAATGTGAGGAATGCTAAAATGCTAAATGACCGTGGGCTTTAGCCGCCAAGTTTCTCCCAGTCCCTCACCTTGGACCACTTCCATATGCACTCATCCAAACACACCCTGTTTTTTTAACCAGTATGTCACAAAAACTATTCTTAATGTTTGTACAACCTTCTGGGGAAAAAGACAAATGGTGTCTCCAGTTGTAAAGAGAGAAGTTATGACCCTGAGGTCATCAGGGTCAGAAAACAAGCATCATAAACCTCCTGCAGGCTCCCATCATGAGGCCGCACCATTTCCTATTTACTGCACAAGCAATCCCACCCCTGGCAGCCCTGCAGTGTTCTGCTCCACCAAAGGCTCCCCAAAGATCAAGGATCAAGGACTTAAGATTAACACATGCATGTGACACAAAAGAAAAATGCAGAAAAGTATGAGGATGCATTAGGGATCAGGAAAGTGCATATTCTCCAGGGGTTGCTAGTAAGCGCTCAGAATTCAGGCCAATCAGCCTGAGAAGTCCCAAAGGCCCACAGCAGGAAGAGACACTGTTATAGCGAGTTATTAGATGTGCAGCCTTAGAGAGACGTTTCAGCTCAGTGGGTACAGCAGACGCCCCATGGGCAGAAGCAGAAGTCCTCAGTACCCTGGTCTGTGGTTTGACTCCCAGCTGGTGAGCGTTTTAATGCAGGTCATCCCCCCACTCTCTCTTCAGCTGAGAAGAGGAACGGCTTAAAGATCATCTAAAAAACTGATCGGTGAATATTCAGTCTCACAGCTAAATCTGACACATTCACAACACATTTACTGTTTGACGGTTCCTTTTACGATCACATTTGTAAAATTTACATTTGAAAGGCTTACTACTACAGTTATGTAGTAAAGTGTTGACAGAGTTACCTAAGCCCCTTACATACATGCACTGCACTCCTGAAAATCTGAGAAAGCTGCATGTGTGGACGCAAATGGCCGAAAGTGTTCACCTCCTAGGACTTTTTTCCTTAAGTAAAATGTTAACGTAGCAGGTAACAGTCTGGTAGCGTTCATCGTGAGTCGGGTGATGACGTGGTTCAGTTTATCTTCTTCTTCTTAACTGCCCGTGACAGTTTCCTGTATAACGTTCTCTAATATGGCATTTCTTTAACGTGAAGGTCGTTACACATGTCGTAGTGATGTTAACCCAGAATCAGTCATATTTACAAAAAGCTGCTCCTCCTCCTCCTCCTGCACACACCACCCAGGCTTCCCTTCACCTTAAACAAACCAATTCTTTAAAGCTATGAAAATGTGTCAGACATCGACAACCTCCCCCCGCCCGCTGAGGTACATGTGTGAAAGACATGAAACAAAATGTCAGATGCAAATGTCCTGAAATCATCTCGAAAATGTCAGGAGTGCATGTGTGAGAGGGATTCTAGAAAATGTTTTTGTCAGCCCTGGAACTAAAAACTATTCTTAGATAAATGATTCATTCTGTAAATACGCAGACCATAATTGAATCAGGGAATCTTGAGTTAGTCCTACTTTTATACCACTGTTTATCACAATCAAAGCAGCAGCTTCATAGTGATATGCAAACATAAGTACAACTCTGTCAAGCACACAGCACAGGAGGTCAAACTCGTCCAATCAGAGAAGAAACATTTTTCCTTGTGAAGTCAATCTCTGGAAAGCGTAAAGCAAAGGCGATTAAGGTAATGGGCTCAAAACATGCAAAAAGGAATGCAGGAGGAATGCACCAGAGCACACATCTCACACACTCCCCTCACCAAATGTGGTCTGAGGGGCCGTTGCATTTGATTGCCGTCATCACTGCCTCGCCGTAAACAAAAGGGCACTGTGTGTTCATTTCTAAAAAGAAAAACAATACACACCCACTCGTTGGCACAGTGGGATGTTTACAAGTCTTTGACACAGAAAAACACACACACACAAAGTGGGTTTATCATCAAAGCTGAGTAACAGGTCTTTCATATGCAGCCATTCAATACGTGTCTGTCTATACCCATGGCCTGTACTTCCTGCTGTCACACTTTATATAGCTTCTTGCCTCAGCCTCTATTTTGAAGGCGCTATTGTAAGGCTGCCCTGCGGTGGGTGGAGTGCGAGTTTGTCTGTGTGTGTTGTCAAAAGTTCCCCTCGGATGCTGTAAATCAGTTACCTTCCTGCCGTCTGACTGAGCAAAGGTCCATCTGAGCCTGGGGTAGAGCCCTGCCGATCACTCAGATACACACACACACACACAAAAGGGTCCCGCCATTATTACAACCCAGACAGACACATGATGTAGCAGGCTGAGATCACTCGTACGTCATGCAGTTCAGCTCGAGGAAAGAGAAGCAGAAGTGAGAGAGGGAGATAAACTCTGACACTTTCCACACTTTGTGGACTTAATGAACCGATGACATCATGAGGAAGGCATGAATTTCTACAACAGCAACGTGTAGCTGTATGTAGCTCAGGAGAAATCTGTTTTTCTACACCACGCTTTGAGGTCGAGAAGCTCAAATGCTTTGGACTGCGAGCGTATTCCAGGTTGTATAAATGAAGGGTTTTGAAGCAGCAAACATGAAGCCAAAACATTTGGAGCTCCCCCCATTGACTGACAAGGGTCTCACCGATCCAAATTCAGAAAAAATATTTAATCCAAACACATCATATCCATAAAGATCCACGGACTGCATCAAAATGTTGTTTCTTCTTTGCACTACGCTAACTATAACGCAACGAAAACGGCTCCTCCTTAACAAAGCTCATCCAGGTCTACACTCCCTCCTGCCCTCTACGCTCCATCAATGAAAGGCGTCTGGTCCAACCTTCACAACAGGGCCCTAAGTCTCCAACTAGAATCTTCCCCTCTGTCGCCCCCCATGTGGTGGAGGGAAAACCAAACTCCATTTGAGTCCCTTTGCACCTTTAAGAACAAGCTAAAGACCCAGCTCTTTATGAACAACTACGACCTTAATGATGAAGATGGGACGATGGTGATGGTGATGATGGTGGTATTTAGGATGGTTTTGATGCTGATTAGAAATCTCAAGAACAGCTGTCAATGTTGTGCTCTGCCTCTGGTCACTTCCTGTCACCACCTATTCACCGCCTCTGGTCACTTCCTGTCACCACCTATTCACCGCCTCTGGTCACTTCCTGTCAGCACCTGTGCTCTGCCTCTGGTCACTTCCTGTCAGCATCTATGCTCTTCCTCTGGTCACTTCCTGTCAGCACCTGTGCTCTGTCTCTGCTTACTTCCTGTCAGCACCTGCACTCTGCCTCTGGTCACTTCCTGTTACCACCTGTGTGTCCGGTCTGATGTACGTCCCATTTCATAAAAACGTCTGATAATTGAACTGTAGAATCGTACCAACTCATGCACTCAGACCTTTCGATTGACGCCTCCTTTAACCAATCAGGATCTATATTGACCTATAGCCAATTAGAGTAGAATCAGGACTTTCTATCTCTCCCTTCATGACCAACATTAAACATGATACAGACGTGTCCACTGATAATAAAAAAAAACGGAGAACAACAGGGTCGGCAGTCTCATCTCCTCGGAGAGTCAGCTGACTTGAGCTGGCAAAAGTGAATTCAAGAAACAAAAATGCTGTTAACAGAAACAGAATTTACCGGAAGTTAAATGTTCCGAGAATCATTTTTCAGATTAACCTCCAAGTAAAAAAATCATAAACTCTGTAACACAGATAATAAACATTTAAGGGATTAACGGTTGTGTTCTCAGCTCTGCATGACGACAGGCCCTGTTTACAAGTGGTGACATGACGATGATGGGAAAATTAAAGTTGGATGCAGTATTTGCACATTGGAGTTAATGTGGCTTAAAGTGTCTCTTGAATCTTGAAGTTTCTGACCACAAATCACTGAGATTGATTTAAAGGAAGCCATTTTTACACTCTAGGGTTGGAAGTCTTTGGGTGTCTCACGATTAGATATCAATATTTGGGGTCACGATTCTATTGAGAATCTATTTTCGATTCAAAACGATTCATGGACTCAAAGTCTATTTTTGAATTAGTACATAGCCTACTTCAGGATCTACTCCAGTCATCTGTGAAACTGGCTGTATTTCTTGCTGCTCCATTTGGCATTCTAGTGAAAAGAGCTAGCCTTAGCACTTAGCATGGAGAGACTGATCAGCCCATTTTTGGAAGTTATGAATCTATTTAAAATCTGAGAATTTACAAATCTCGAGTTTGGCACAAATCGATTTGTTCCACCACCCCTAGAACACTCTGTGACAATTCTCTCTCAGTCCATTACGTCTCCCTCTCTCCCTCTCCTGCTGTCTTCCCTGCATTCCTTGGCAGGTCCCGGCCTGCTGTGCAGCAAAGAGCAGAATTTCTGCAGGCAGCTCTCATCTTACTGTCAGTCCCATTTCTTGCCAGGGCGGTTTCTATTTCTACCTCTGGTTTTATGTAAGGCACTGAGGTTCAGTGGACTTCATCCTTCGTTAGTACATTTGTAATCATGCATGCTACGGTAGCAGAGAAATCCTGAAAGCCAGCTTGTACACACTCATACATCAAATGAAACAAACAAACACATGCCCAGACTCCCTCGTCATCCATCTCTTGAGAGGATGTTACACAAGCCTTTCAGCGTAATGAGGGCTGATTACTCTAAAACTATAGCAGCAGGAAGTGTGAATGAGTGCGAGAGAGTTCAGCTGGAGAGAAATAGAAAATACTGACGATAATACAAACAGTAAATGGTAAAAGCTGTAAACACATACAGGAGGTGTTGACCTGCAAAGAAACACACGGATAATAGAAGATAAAGGTGGGGCAGCTGAAGTGGGTCTGAAAAGACATGGAGGCCTTTCATATGAACGTGTTTGTATAACGAAAACCTTGAAGGACACAGTTTTCTCTAATGTCCTGCTGCATGGTGTTCTGCCTCTATGCAGTTAAATAAAGCTGCCATTCAGTGCCACAGCAACCTCTGACTGTATTCAAACGCAGCAGGCAATCAATGTGACTGAAACTCAAAAAAAAAGGTAGAGAACACATTCATCAGGAGAAAATCAGCAGCTCAAGGATCATTGAAATAAAACAGAGCTCCAGAGTGCACACACAAACACACACATCGAGAGTAATTGTTCTCTGTGTTTGTCCAGTTTCTGATTCTTCTTTTTCCATCTCTCCTCTACCTTTCCTACACTCCACATGATGGCCATTCTATCGTTACTGTACCACCTTCAGAGAGGCCGAGGCATTACCCAAATTGTTGTGTTTTTAATCGCAGCAGTTCATATCAATTTAAACTTTTAAGTTGCAGCATTTACTACATTATCAGCATTTCAGTTTCCTATCCTGACCCCCAATTTCCACAGACTCCGTTCGCACCTTGGTACGTTGGCCCCGCCCACTACTGTGCTGTTCGCTGCTACTCTAGTCCATGCTCCTGTTTCCACAGCGAGCGCCACGAGCCGTCTCTGGAGCGTGCCAGCAGCGCCACTGCGCTCTGCTCCGTTTCAAATACGCTGCGAGTCTATTTGAGTACGCTGCAAGCACGCGTCAAGCGGGACAGAATAGAACAACCCGGACAGGAAGTCAGACAAGGAAACGAACAGAGCCTCCGGTCAATTTCAAAATAAAATACATTACGTCAATATAGGCACCGAATGAACAACACATCATCCTCAGAAAGACAAAGCAACATGTTTGCACGTTTTTCTCTTTATTCCCATGTGATCTTGAAGTTCTCCTGCGATCTTGTAGTTCTCCTGTGATCTTGTAGTTCTCCTGAGATGTGTGTACAGCTGATGATGGCTGTGCTCACACTCCAGACACTGACCCAGTGGGGCAGGAAGCGCGCCATCCGACGGAGCAAAGCCGTGGCGTTGACAGAACAAATGGACCATGTGGACATTGGCAGTGTGATTGAATCTGAAAACATCCAAAAAAGTCTGAGGCCGGTTCTGAGACTTAGTATAGGGCACAACCGATTAATCAATGATATCGGCCGATTTGATCACATCCAGTGAGGATCAGATCGTCACTGGATGCCCCTTTCTCCCCAATATCAATATTCGCCCCAAAAATTCCATATCGTTCAGGCCCAGCTCAACACAGCGGTTTTACGCAGTCTGCAAGTGTTAAGAAACTCTACTCCAGGAATAAACAATGAAGAGTTGACTTAGAGCTTTCACACCAGCATGGACGCCAACAACCTTGAAGCTCTGAGTCAGCTATTTCACCTGATAGCCATTGTTTCATGTCAAATCCAAGATGGAGGAGAGGAGCCAAAACAATGAAAAGCTATCACTTACATGCTGTGCTGCATGTTTAGTCTCACCATGATGCCGGCTTTAACACTTGGAGAGTCTTTGCTGCATGTGTGTCTGAGGAAATACCTCGCTAACAACCTGCTTCGTGTGAAGTCAATCTATCAGCCGCTCATCTCTTTGCTCTGAGCTCTGCCTCATAGTGTCACCAAGACCAGACTCACACACTTTCTCTCTGTTCAGCTCCACACCCCACTTCATGTTCAGGTTACTCAATCGGAAACCATCATTCAAATCAGAAGCTTTTCACAGAATATTGCGTCACATTACTTACAGTAGTATTCAAGTTCAGGTCAACGCTGAAGGGCATGACGTCAGCGCGGTTGCAAAACTTTTCTTCGTGGTTTGTTGTTTTGTGGCACAGTTATTTAGAATTCTGCCGTCATTTGTGCCCTGATTGTCGAGGGAGGCCTGCCTTGGGACTAAATCTGGCGGGGAGTAAATAGCTGCATTGTTGGCTGAAGCCTCTGGAGTGACGTCAGTGAGTCTTATCAGTGTTCTCTAACTTCACCTCCGAGAGGGGCCTGAAAGCAGACCCCGCCCAAAGCAGGGCGTCCGGGATCATCGCCTGATAGATACAACGTAGAACTTAACCCCCGCTTGTACTTAACTCTTCTTCTCCTCTTTTGGCTCGTGATTGTGTGGCTCGGAGCTTCTCTCCCTGCAAACACTGATCGATCACAGTTTGTTTTTGGATATTTTCCTTTGTCGATTGTTGCCTTTATAAGACAGGAGAGCTGGAGAGAGACAAAACATTGGGAGGAGAGAGAGCGGGGGGACAACGTGCAGCAAAGGGTGGAGGGTCGGATTGAACCCGAGGCCGCTGCGACGAGGACTATAGCCTCCATACATGGGGCACGCGTCATAACCGCTAAGCTATCTGCGCCTTAACACTGATCAAAGTTTGAGTTATTAACAGCACAGGAAGAAAATATCATCCCACCTCAGAATCAACTAGGTGGGATGATAGATGATAGATTTAGTGATGATTTACAGATAGTACACCGTATTGGTTTTAAATATTATCTTAAAGGCTTTATATGCGAGCATACCAGCAGGTGTCGCCCTTGAGCACCAGCATGAAACCAAAACAACTTGCGCTGCATTGTTGTGTTAGCATGCTAATGCTAGCGATCTTTATTATGCTCGTATCTTCACACTGCATGTAAATTTACCTGAAATGAGCGTGATCTAGAAACGCAGTTAAGCAGTGAGTACAGTATGTTATTCTTCTTTTCTCTAGTCCCTCAATTAAACAACTTTTATACACGAGGGGAGGAGTCAGCCGGCCGTCCCGGCGATGTAAACAAAGTGAAGATAGGACTCTGAAAACTCTGAAAACATCACAGACAGTGGGACTCGAGTGTTACACCCATTGTAGACAGTCATGACTCACAGAGTTATTTTCAGAGGATATACTTGATTTATATTATATTTAAGTGTGAAAAATCACATATTACCGTAAACCTTTAAAGTAGCTTACATTACTTGGGGTCTTGGAGGGGTCCCATAATGCAAAGTACGACTAGTATGCATGGCATTTGTTTACCTACGCAGCGGGGAAAAGTGGGCTGTGATGTTATTTTAAGTGTGAAAAATCACATATTAAGCCTTTAAATGCAGCGATATTACATTTTTGACTGAATGCTTTACATTGGCATACACTGGGGGCGCTGATGGCCTAGTGGTTAGTTTGCGCAGATCGTGTACAGAGGCTATATTTCCACAATTTCCCAGTTCGGGATCAATAATGTAATTTCTATTCTGTAGTACTCAAACTGGGCAACCTCGGGTTCAAGTCCGACCTTTGGCTCCTTTCCCCACCCTCTCTCTCTCCTGGTTTCCATCTATCGACTGTCTTGTCTAAGTAAAGGCATACAAAGCTGCATGGTACTTAGTGACATAAACTTATAAAACTACAATGTAAAAGTGAAAATGCCGCGAGCAGTCCTAGTCAGTGATTGGATTTCTGGAGATGTCCTAATACATGCAGGGACATTCAAAGGACAGCAGCCTCTGGAGAAATGTCAGAGTTTAAAAAGAATAAATAAATAAAATCCCTCAAAATCATACAAAGCCAAGACTAAAGCTGTGTGCTCAACACACAAGGTCAACCCCGTACACACACGCACGCACACGCACACGCACGCACACGCACGCACACGCACGCACACGCACGCACACGCACGCACACACACGCGCACACGTACTAACAAAGCTGCAGGTAACATTGTCATGCTGACATCAAGATCTCTCTCTCTCTGTCTCTCTCTCTCTCTCCTGACACACATTGAGCTGGAAATCACAAATCCATGTCCTTCAGCCTGTTGTTAATGAAGAGCAGAGGGTTCCTCCTGTGAGGTAAACCCACCTGAGGATGTGTAAGGGCCGATGATTTCTGAACACAGACATGCACGCTTAACTCCACAGTCACAAAATCCACAATCCCAGCTAAGAAAAGGATGTTTGAGTTATGAGATGTGATGTAACGTGACACACATTGCTCGTCGTGAGGAGTGTAACCGTCTCGTAATCTTCCTTTACGTCTTCTAGCTGCGTGTTATTGTCGACTTTAAGCTCTCCTATTTTAATATTGAAGCTTCAAATGACCTGTTCGGACGCAGGCGATGTGCAGAAACTTAGCAAGAGCCATCCACAGCTGACGTGTTTTTATGAATCAGCTCGAGTTTGAGGATGAAACAAGGTAAACCCTTCAAACAGCAGGTCATGACTTCTGCCTCTGAGCGGAAGACTTACCATGTAGTCATTGTGAATATGGCACAAAAAGCTGACTCAAGCGAAGTCTCCAAAGTTTCCCATCCTCTTTTAAATGAAACCCACAACTCTGGCACTGTTTACTGGTATCCAGTAGACTTTTGGTTTCGTTGATCTGGTTCTAGAGGACATAAGGGGGTCAGTCTGTGTCAGAATAAGTCAAGGTTGAGCTTAAGACAACCAAATGAATCCCTCTGACTTGACTTTGAATCACAGGGATTGATCACATGAAAGCTTACAGAAGACATACTATGGAGGTGCAGTGTTTTCAATTATGACATTAAAACTACAGGTGTGAGCACATTTACAGGTATAAGGACAACAATGACCACTGTCCCTGTATGTTCACCTGTACAGTATGTAGAGGCAGCCTGTACAGCACAGTCACTGAGGAATGCTACACTCTGTACTCGTTTGGAGGGAGCATCGAGCACTGAACAAACCCGGTTTACAGATCTAACAAGTTAGTTGTATCTCTGATAGCAGGTGTAGTCCACGCACGACAAGCCATGTTTGAGTCCTGAACACATCAACAGGGTCTGCAGGTAAATTCGGCTTCAAAATATTCCCGGGAACAGAAGTGGACTTTCATACATTTGCTAATTAATTCAAAGTGTAGACTAGTCGAAGCCGACTAATACCAATTAAGTAGGACTAAATGTTGTACCATGAGAGGTTTTCTACTGAGGCCTAAATGATGAACTAGTTTGTTGTAAAGCTTAAATAACTTGGGGGGGTTGACATTTAAAGGACGGCCAAAGCAATGCGACATTAAATTGGCAGAAAGATGAGTGGACTTTGGTGTGACGTCCTCACCCTGCAAATGAAAAAGGACGCAGCTGAAATCAATCCCATGAGAAAAAAGAAGGACACACTGAGGGGCTTACCTTGAAGTTTGCTCTCCGCTGGGAGGTCGTTGAAAGAATGAACCAGCCGGGGAAAACAGCTGAAAAGTTAATACATCTGTCAGGTCTTCACTGCGGACAGTAGTTTCACATGTAGTAGTTTCGCAATAAAATTAAAAAAAAAAAAAAAAAAGTCTACGTGACGTTGGAAAAAACCGAAACCTCCACAGCCGCGGTCGGATGTCTCCCTACGCAGTCCACAGTCCCTCGCAGGTGGACAGGAGCGCTGCTCTCGCTTCCTGTTTGTTTCAGAAGGTGAACCACAGCCGCTTGCTTTTTCCTCCGCCAGCTCTCCCTCCGCCAAGTCAAGTCCGAGACAGTGACACGAAAGTAGAACTTCCGCTCAGCCTGTTTCAAAATAAAACACCCTCTCAGTGAGTAGTGACAGATTTAGGCATGAACGACGAGCAGAGGCGCTGCTTGTCAACAGGAAAGGCAGGCAACTGCTTGGGGCCTCAGGCCAGCAGAGTGGCCCCCCAACGCCTGACAAAGTTTAAAACCACAGCATTGCCTCAAATTGTGCACCTTTTGCAACAACAGTAGGAAATCTGCCTATAGGGGGGCCCCATCCGACAGAACTCACTCTCAATGCTTTGCCAAGCGTCACAGCATTATTCCTGTGAAAACCCAAATTTGTCAATTAGGTGGAAAAAGAAAGAGGAACATTTATTGCAAGGGGCCTCCAATGAACCTTTGCCCAGGGCCCCAACAGACCCTAGAATCGCCCCTGAAGGCGAGCTGCAACGTTAGGACTGATTGAGGAGAAAATCCGCCCTCATTGTTTGGAGCTTTAACTGTCGAGCGTTTGTGAATGTTAATCAGAGCAAAAAAAGATTCAAATTGATAACGTCCTCCTCACTCAGATTACATTCTTTAGGAGTTCGTTTCAGTGCACATTTAAAATCGTGACGAGAAAAGATAAACAGAGACAGTTATGTTGTGGCTAAAGATAAATTCTGAACAAATAAATACACCCAACAATACCAGACGGCTATACTCTTAGAATAGTTCTTTGGAGGGCAGTCCTTCAACACTTTGAACATTTGAACACATCATGGTATCGAGGTCAGAATTAAAAGTTCTTATCTTATGATGACAAATAGGGCTGGGCGATATGGACTAAAACAATTGTATCTCGATATTCATAGCTGAATGGTGATACATGATGTAAGCTCTATCTTGTATTTTTTTGAGCCAAATTCCAAATGTCACACAGGCACTTTTATTAAGAGCCAGCTGCACAATGTCGACATGTGCATAAGTGAGGAGACATGGCACCACTACCACCCGACGTCCCTGACACCACCATCAGACTGTGTCGTCTCCACAATCACCTCCTGACGCCCAGCTATAAAAAACGGCTGTGCATTTTGTTCTAGGTAGTTTTTGAGTTTTGCTCGGCGAGGCGGAGCAGGAAGATGAGCGGCAGTCAGAGAGTAGAACTGGCAGCTCTAGAGAATAAACTTATAACATTATTTAAAGCAAGATACACTACATTGAATTAAGGGAGATTGTTTACCCTATCTCCTTTGAACATATCGATTTATCTTAAAAACCCAATACATTTTCCAGCCCTACCTGAAAACACATTCAGCATACAAATCCCAAATTGTGCCTGATTTGTCCCGCTGACTGAGCACTGTGTCTCCTTTTTAATGTCTTAACTAAGTGCCAATCAGATTATATTCCTATCTGATGGCGGTCTTATATCTGTTGAACAGAAAGCGTCTGAGGAAGCTCTAAAGGGTTTGATTATAAAATTGAAACAGAACTGAACAGGTTGTCAACATTTCCGATATTTTTAAATAGCCTACTTCTCTTAAGAGGCTTTTATTGTGAAAAACCGGATCCTCTGGCGTGTGTCAGCAGCAGCAGCAGCAGATTGGTGCGTTTCTCAGTCTGAGGCATCGAGGGCAGTCGGCTTTCTTTTTACAACTTCAACTTTTACAACACCGGCGCATAACTTTTGGGCAGTGATTGAAACCGGAAACGATACGTTTTTTCAACCTCTGCTTTCCACGACTCCTGTCCACGGCGCGTGTCAGGCAACCTCCAAATTTGAAACACATCGAGATAATAAACATTATCCAATAGCATGTCTCTGTGTAAGTTATTAAGCTTTATTGTAGGTATTTACCACTCAAGTAAGCCACGACAAATCCTCATTTATGAGTTATTTCTTTAATATTAGGATATTTAAATACGTACGACTCTGCGAAGGCCAAAAGTTGGAAATATGAGCTTTGCTGCCCCCTGGTGGTCAAACCGGTTCATACAACTCTGAGACTTTTAAGTGGAAGAGATTCAATAAAAAAATAGGTCACATTATTTTATATAATTGATTGATTGAAGTCTGTGTTTCGAAAAAAGGAGTGGGGAAAAGTGTGAATCTATTTAACCCCTACCCCTCTCTCCATTCATCTAGAGTTAATAATTCAGCACAGACTTTCTTAGAATCAATTGAAGCTATTGCCAGACTGTATAATATAGCTCATAAAATGAATGGACCCCCCCCCCCCCCCCCCCCCCCTCACCACACACACACACACACACACACACACACACACACACACACACTCACTCATCACTGTACTGCACTTTCTCGCTTTAACGTCATGACTTTTCAGAATTATAAAAACATTTACTCCATGTAGTTTTATCAGACCCACAACAACAACTCGTCTCCAGCATTTAGTGCTCAGTACCAAGGTCCAACACGAGCCGGGAACGCATCCCTAGATCCCTCTTGCGTTGATTAATCCTAGTACCGGCTTACAAAAACAGCTGAGGTCAGAGGTCGTTCTTTCATACAGACACTAAAATGTGGAATGATGTCCCACATTATATCAGGACAACAACCTCAGTGATGCATGTCAAGCAGGTGTAGAAACACCACCTGATGAATGGACAAACTCTGATTGAACTCATCTATGTTGATTTGATTTTGTTCGGGGTGCTGACTTATGCAGCGGTGGCTTAAAGTTTGTGGGCACACTCACACAAATTAATTTCATTATTTACTCTTTCTATCCCCCCTAATATGTTCTTATAAGTAATAGAATTTGACAACATGTAAATCTAATGCTCTTCAGCTCCTCCACAGATGGAGGTCGGCGCTCTCAGATAAGAACATTATAATAAAATGTTTTTAGTGGACTCATTCATAGACAGAATCCAAAGAAGATACTGGAGCACATGATTCACTGAAGGCAAATTTATTGAGGTGAATAGGACAGAATTAATGTTTCAACATGTACTGCGTCTTCCTCAGAGTCGTCAGTGTAAAGATGGATGAGCAAAAATCAAAACTTAGAGTACTTAGACAATCACATGCGAACTCTTGTCTAACTTTCAAAAGTTTTTAATGTCAGGTAAGTCCTTTGCAAGTTAGACAGTGTGCATGAGTTTTTGCTTGGACATTTTCATGGACAGAGAGAAGTATGCAAAGTATTTATATACAAGTTAAAGTATGAACAAAAGAAATAAACCACATCATTAAAACGTAAAGAAAACTACCAGCAGCCTGTTGAAAACTTGAAAAGTCAAGGCTAATATCTTATCATAGATTTGGATTATGGGGGGCCAATCAGATTCCAAGGGGGGGTCCGTGCTGTCCCCCATGTGGACACGCCCCTAGGCTTGAGGTAGACTGACCCATGGATAGCTGAAACAACCCCAAGACATGTCTGTGGTTTCATTATATTCTCTGATCTAATTTCTTTACACGTTAGGCTACATTTCAGTTTTGATGAAGACATCAAAAAATGTGTTTATTTTTTTATTTAAAAATAAAAAAGTCCGTCCAATGGCGCAGCACGTATTGAACACTGACCTTAAAATGCTTCCTGTTTGTCAGAGCGCAATTTTTCAATTTTCGCTAGTTTGTTTGCCACATGTTTGTTTGTTATCAGTAACAAAAGTTTCCATGTGAAGACACTGCAAACAAAATAAACTGCAAACAAAGTGATGATGAACCTGTGAGGCTCATACAGGTGATGTTTAATGGACTGATAAAGATCTAGATAACCGGAGGATAGGTACGAGGAAGAACACCTGCCCGCGTCTTTTACTGAGGATTCTAGGGTTGTTGATGATACCAATACTATCAATAAAGTCAGTGCTCACCGGGAGACTTAAGAACAACTGTTAGATGACCAAGAGAAGACTGTTAGACCTGTAACCTGGTGAAAGACAAAGGCCGGGGACAGCGACAAGAATCACGGCCTCTAAAACATGATAACAGCTGGATTGCCTTATCATGAAGACATGAAAAGGTAGGTGCGCCTGTCTTTGTGAATGTATGTTTGTGGCATGGGACAATGTTGATTTGTGAGCTGAAATGTTGCTGATGTCCTAAATGATCTTAGTGTCTGAGGGTGAATGTGATGCTTGCTGTCAGTGCGCATGTGCAGGCCCTGTGTGCGTAATTGCCTAGCTGCATATTCCACCTTTTGTTTAGACTTTACAAATGTCGCGAGACAGACGTGTTCATGCAAGCTTGTGCGCGTGTGTTTGCGCATCAGAGGAGTTGGTAGCACATTCACTTGAGCACCCTGTCACTCAAACGATGAGCGCACAACATCCAGGGCGCTGAAACAAAAGCAGGAGACTGCGGGGTCAATCGGGGTCATGAGTAAGGAGGAGGAGTTTACAGGTTATAAAAGGTCCCTCTGAACATTTGTCAGGTGTGTTTACACTTCAAACGTTGGGGGTTCTTCTAATAAATTGGCAATGCTGAGTAAGAGTAGTGTGTTTTCCATGTGACAGATTCAGATTTCAACATTAGGTGAAAGTTTACTGAGAAGAATCCAGACTGTACGATACAGCAACATGAAGATCAGAACATCTGTATGCAGTGACTCTGTTTGTGGAACAAGGTGTGACATGTATACAGATCTTTCTCCTTTGCAATTTCATACAAAGTCCGATAGAGAAAATCAGACACTGAATGACTCCCATGTTTGTCTGTGTCTCTCAGTCATCCAGGTCGAGTCTGACCCGAGGGCAGATGGACTTGTTGAAGATCTTGAAGACGTTTCGCCTCTCCTGGATTTCTAGCTCCGTCCAGCAGATAGTTTAGAAGGAGGAGAGGTGAAACGTCTTCAACATCTTCAACATGTCCAGCTGCCTTTGGGTCAAGCTTCGACTCCCATGTTTCCTCGGTCATTGCGGTCAGCTGGCAGCTCATTGGCCGATTTATCAGACACCACTAACATCCCATGTGTATGAATATACATGACCCATGTTGATGACTGAATAGATCGTTTAGTTTGTGATGGCTCAGATGATGAAAGAAAGTTGTGCAGAGTTTGACGGTTTCACTGAGAATCAGCGGATCAGTTTTGATCAGCAGGGTCGAGGTCGTTATTGTGCACATTTGTAGATTATTGTTCTCAAACTTTTACACTCATGAAACGACACATGAGCGAGTAATTGATCACTTTATTCATTCAGTACTTGTCTAATTTTGTATAGCTTGGTATATACTGTATATTTAGTTCCCGTTGTCCTATTGTTCTCGCTGCACTGTGATCACTTTACCCACTCAGTATTTGCTGCTCTGTGTTTCATTTTAGTCTTCGTGCTATGCACTTTTGAAATTCCACCCCAAATAAAGTTTTTTTGAATTGAATTCTTGTGAAAAACCAAACTAACTGTTCAGAGATTTGAACTTCATGTTTTATGAAAAGTGATTCTCATTTGAGCATTTAGCCAGAGTCAATGAGACAAACCTGTAAATGGAAAACAAACTGTTTCAGTATTTATTTTTGCATGATCCGCACTTTGATGTATAATCAAAGTGTGAGTCACTTAAACTCACCTGGTTCTCCTCGTTCTGATGACTTCCCTGTGGAATAGTAAGCATGGCTCACTGATGTTTTAGAATGCGGTCGGTCTGATCCAAATACTTTCTGAGCAAGTGAGAGGTAGACATGTCAACACCTCTGAATCAGTAAGAGGTGAGGCTCATTACTGCAGTGTCAGCATATGTTGTACCACCAGGGGGCAGCAGAGACCAGCAGAGCAGACGTTGTGTTCACTGTTCTCTTTTGAGTGCAAGACTGAGGAGTGCTTTCATGGTGAGCACATTTGTGTAACTTCTGTAAGAAATTAGGTCCCATTGTGACTGCTTTCAATGAAATCTGAATGAATGGTATTTAGTGTCACTGCTGCAAACGGATCCTCGCCTTGTCACGGAGCCATGTGTACAGATCACAGATCATTAGTTCTGTCACAGCTATGCACATTTAACCATCTCCTCATGCTTCAAATGTGTGTGATGCAACCTCTATGTGATGTCGAAGTGAGGTGGTGACGTGCTTGACCTTGACCTCGTGCTGCATGGGCAGCGGTCAAAAGGCTCGCCCTCAGAGTTCCCCTCATAACGTTCTCATTGTTTGAAATGTACTAAACATCAGCCGGGCTCAAAGGGAGCAGCCTATGCAGAGTAATCCTGAGTCCAGCATGCTTCCATTACTGCTCCTCTTATTCGATTAAATGTACCCTAACTCAATCCAAACCCTCTCTGTGCATAATCTCATCACGGCCGATAGGCGTGTAATAAAAAGCATATTTAACATGAAAGGGCGCCTTATGTGAATGCGTATAATTACGGATATCAAAATATCGTCATTTGTTTAATTGTGAGGCCTTGCCAAGAGGTATGTAATTGCTTGAAAGAAAGATGGCTGACATTGAACTGCACACTCTGAGATTTGAAGTTTGGCCTTGGGAGGAGGCGGGACAAAGGTCAAGCCCGAGGCCAACTTCCTGTTTAGCACACTTTAAAGTTAATAGAGAGAGATCCGATACACAAATTGTGATTATAAGACATGAAAATAACAATCATACAATGAAGTACACATTTGCCGGGTAGATTACTATAAAAGCCAATAATCCACTGAATCATCATTTAATTGAATCGAGGAGTGCATCATTAAACTCCTCTCATGCAACCACAGGCCCAAACTGTTTTGAAACTTAAGGAAATCCTGATAGTACAAATGACTGAGCACTATGGGCTTGTTTTGGTTGTGAAATAAGCTCATTGTTTGGCATTCATATCCGAATGAGGTTATATTTCTATCAGTGATGGAGGGCTGATGTTTCACTGGCCTGCACTGCTTCTATGTCTCACACCATCCCCAGAGGTCAGCCAGAGTCTGACCATTAGCACGCACTGCTTTATGATCCAGCCTACAGTACCCCTGGAACAGGTGCCGGGCCTTAATGATCCCAGCGGGCATTTGGTTTCATCTTTGATTAATTGGAATGTTAACAGGAGAAGAGTTATCCTAATAGCTTCTTGTTGCCAACCCTGCGGAAGTGTTTTAAGGGGGCGAGAAAGGAAAGAGAGAGAAGAGAGAGAGGGGGGGGCTTTTAAAAATAGACTCCATCAGTGCACGCTGGGAAAAAAAGGGGCTGCCATTTAAATCCCGACAAAGCGATTTGCAGCTCATAATCAAGAGAACGGAAGCATTTTATCGCATTTCCCTTTACAGTATAAGCTGGCAAGTTCCGCCACAGCCGAAGAAGAATCAGCTGCTAAAAGCTGCCTTCTGCTTTTGTCTGTGCAAACGGCTTTGTTTGGCACGAGAAACTTTTATTGCTTTTTTTTTAAAAAAACACAGAGTTTATTGTATAGTGCAGACAAATAATCAGATATTTTACATCAGTTAGTGCAAGAAATAGATCAATATGAAGAAACTAGTTCCCATCCGTGCGTAAATGTGCTTTTTCATTGTATTTGCAAACCTTCTTCCTCTGCATCCATCACCTCTCCTCTCTGCAGGTCAGAGTCGTGCCCCCCCCCCCCCCCCCCCCACCATGTTCACAGGCTGTGTAATGATGGCGCTTATGTGACATCTGAGCGGCTGCAGTGTAAACGGAGGTCATGTGCGTGATGATTTTCTCCGTGAATAGAGGACAGTCCCTCTCCGCTCTGAATAGATGACACTGCTGTTTATTTATAGAAACGGTATTTGTAGACACACAAGATGAACCTCTGTTGAACCAGGGGCCCATTTAAACAAAACGCACGGTTCCTATTTATAAGCTGTGCTGTATAATCAACACACTCTATTGTCATTATTTTGGCGTATTAACGAATTATTACGTGTAATCTATTGTCTCGCGGGGCTGTGATGAAGATAGAGATCAGAAGTCAGTGAAAACATCACGTAGATCACCGTGGAGATCCACCAGAGGGAAGATAAACACCCCTCCGTGGAGCAATGTCATAGAAATAGACCTGATATCAAACTTGTATTATTTCTTCTCAGACAACAGAGCAGGAGAAGAAGAAAAAAAAACCTCACGCTGATTGGAACAATCGCCGGATTTTCTGCGAATCAAATCTTTGCATATTTTCCTGTTTGGAGCAGATGTATACCAAACAGTGGTGACCCCCACTCTCCTTTTCAATGGGGCCGGGGTGATGTGCGCAGCTTTAGGTGGAAACTGTTGCTCCTCAGTCTCAAACATTGGTCGAGAATGTCAGGAATTCAATTGTGTGCAGGCATTGGGGGAACCTGCAACCTGCGCGTGACACGACCGGTCCGGCCGGGTCGCATCGCCGGTGCCCCGTCGAGCGTGCAAGCTGTCACACCCGGAACGAGAGTAGGCCCGGTGCACGCTCCTGTGCCGCGCGCTCCTGTGTGTGTGTGTGTGTGTGTGTGTGTGTGTGTGTGTGTGTGTGTGTGTGTGTGTGTGTGTGTGGGGAGAGATGAGGGTCAAACACGTTGCTCCTACACACGGCGTTGACCTCATTCGTCTTGTTGATTCTAATCTGTCATCTCATCTGTGAGCGCACAACAAAGGATACAATCACGGTTATTCAGCGCGCGGGTTAAAAAAACGCAGGAAGGCCAAACCGAGCTTTCCAAAACCTTTTCATCTCGGGCAGAAATAACGAACAGAACCGTCTATTTATCACTAATGCAGCTCACTCACATCTCTGTAGTGTACACTGATGCGTTTTTGGACGTTGGATAAGGATTGTATTTCGGCACGTGAGAGCCTTTTAGGTATAAATAAGGTTCATGTTGGGAATGGAAATGTGCCAGTTTGTTTCCATTTTTAATTAAATTCAAATTCTTAATACAAGAATCTAAAGCTGAATCATGCATCAACTCCTTTGTCCACATACTGTGGTTTATAATGTTGCGCTGAAACAGACGTGAAAAGAATTAAAGTGTTAGAATGAATGAATAAAAACACATCCTGGTCATTTAATAGATTTTAAATACATATAAACAACCAAGGTAGAGGATATATTCCACAAACCTAACAGCCAGGGGAAGAAGGCTGACGCAGCCTGCTGGCTCTACTCAGTGTGAAAGAAGACTTGATTTAAAATGCAGCCTGTGTGGGAGCCATGAACCTCGGCTGGCCTTATCTCTGTCGGCCCCTGAGACATCCTGTATGCAGGCCTATTGTTCCCCGCCGCCCGGCTCAACTGTCAACCTCTCCCTAAGCAAATGCGCACACCTGCCGCGCCCGAGTCCGCACCGACAGATTCGGTTTTTAGGAGCTTTACAGGGGAGAATGTGTAGGACAATATTTCTGCATGTGTATCAATGTGTAATCCTGGCATGCATCAGTAGTTAACAAATGGGCTCTTTCAGCGAAAAAACGCACAAAAGAAAATAAATAAATGGAAAAGAAGACATTATTTAGACATCTACCGTGAGGTCAGACTGATCTACAAGCTACTAATAATAGAAAAATCCATCAAATATCTGAATGCATGATGCAGGCTTTCACGAGGTCTAACCGAAAAGACTTTAGCATCATTGAATCCCTCTCAGCCTGCAGTTTGTTGGAAAGCTTGGTTACACTCGTGGAGCCCTCATTTCTCTGTAAAACACTTGTATTTATTATGTTAAGAAGAGTGTTTAGGATACACTTGCCTTTCAAACGCGCCCTTATCTCCTTCTTGTTTACAAAACATTAATGTGAGGAAGCAGAGAGGACGCAGCGAGGCTACATTTCATCCTGGAGATCCGCGCACACTGGACGATGGAGGATGGAGGAGAAGCGTGTCAGAGCCACGCAGACCGCAGGGGGACAGGGTTGTTGATTATTCACGAAGCTGTTGGCACTTTTATTTCATGTTTTTAAAGTAGACTACGGCTCAAACGGAGCTGATCCCGACGGCTGCTTTACTGTAAACCTTCAGCCATGAGAAGGGACAACTGGAGAGTAGAGCTGGAGGAGTGTCTCATACTGAACTGTAAAGTTCCTTAATAGCCGGTCAGCTGAGATTTATTGGCCTCATTTAGCCTGATGTGACACATTTCATATAAATCTTCCGTGTGTTATTATCTGAATATATCAGGAAGGAGTAAACCAGGAAGACGTTTTTATTCCTTTTCTGTAAACCTTTATCTTTAATTTTAAGATTGAATATATTTGATTTATATTTCATATTTTAAAATAATCTGAATCCTTATTTGTGCATCTGATTCTGTTGTCAGGTGTGTTTCTTTTATTGTTTTACGTCGTGCGTAAAGATTGAAATGGAAATAAGCGACTCGATAAATCTGGTGCAAACATCTTTTCATTTTTCTTTTGCATAAATGATCAAAGTCATTGCACACTGTCCCTTGATAAATACAATAAAGTAAATTAAATAATACTAAAATATAACCTTACAGGGATGCAGACACTTCAAAAATAGTCAACTTGAATCTTCAGTGAAGGAACAAATCTCTTCAAATGAACCTGAACGTGTGTGAGGTCTAACTTTATGTCGTTAAATACATGTCAATGTTCATTTCTTCATACATATATATATATATATATATATATATATACACAAGTTAAATTAATAATCTCCACCTCTCCTCTTGCATTCAAAGACTGGTGTTTAACAATGTTTGAAATATTTAAAATGGACTCTTGAGGCTGAGACTTTCTCTTTGAGGATTCAGCAATAATTATTTTTATCATATTTAAAAATAAAAATAAACGAATGAAATGTATGATTAGCTGAATGCATGCAGATTCATTTAGTGTGACTCTAACCTCCTCACAGATAAACCTGAGAGCTCCTTCAGTTCTCATGAGATCGGTTTGTAAAAAACTATGAAAGACAAATGAATGTTTCAAAGATGAACAGAAAATACATTTAGCTTCAAATGCTTCTCAATATGAAATATCAGGATGCTGTAAGAGATGTGTTTATGGATATGTGTGAGGGACGGCTTGTTAGAGGTTTGTTTGTTTCATTTTGTGCTTGTGTGTGTGTGTGTGTGTGTGTGTGTGTGTGTGTGTGTGTGTGTGTGTGTGTGTGTGTCTGTGTCTGTGTGTCTGTGGTTGTTGTTTTTTTTAGGAGAGGGATCTCCTTCCTTTTTTTTTTTTAATCTACTGACTTAAAATACTTAAGAACGTCTTTGTTTATTTTAAATGAATGCTGCAGAAATAATACAAATAAAAAATCCAAAAAACTAAATAAACGATGAGCAGAAGTGAATGCACACTCTGGTATTTTATGTGGAATACTTCCTGGTATTTTTTTGATGTGATACTTTAGATATAAATATTTCTGATATGATACTTTAGAGTAAATATAAGAAAACAAATATGAAAGCTTGTAAACTCCTGGAAATATTGACCGTCGTCTTCAAATTATTTCATTCTGTGCAAAGCCACCAAAAAAAAAAAAAACATGCAAAATGACTTTTTCTGAAGGGGACAAATTATTTTATATTGTGTGTCATTTTGTCTTTTTTCCAAATGTATTTATTTTAAATCTTCAGGTTTAAAGGAAAAATAATCTCAACTGAAGAACGAAAAATCTACTTCCTGTCTTACAACATTTTACTGATTTACCTAACTCCGCACACACTCATTAATTTATTACTTAAAATTAACCAAAACCTCTGTATGACTTAAACCCCACCAGGAGGAACACCGCCTGTTTATAGCCTGTCGTTTTAAAGCCTATGAGACCGCTGCCTGCACCGGGTCGGTGTTCCTCCTGATTCAGCCAATGAGGGTCTGTTTACAGTTTCAGAGAAGATTTACGGTGACTGATATCATTTACTTTAAAATACAGAAGGAGGACACTTCTGTTCAGGATGAGTTCAGCAGACAGGTCTGAGTTACTGTCGTGTTGCAGCTGAATGCACAATGACGTGTCATCAAATATGTCAATAATAAAACATGCACTCACGTGAGTCATTCATTAATACACCCCACCGTTACTACAAACTCAAGTAATTGCTAAAGGTGTCTACGTCGTGTTTTCTATTTTTTGAATCTGTTTCTGTTCGACACTGACTCTGTGTTTTGACGTTTTCTGTGGAGACCAGTGGTTGGATGGATGAATAAAGTCACGTTTTAATTACTCTGCCTCAGATGTGAAGACGTCCTATTAGGTTGCACTAAACAGAGTATATCCCATCAGTTAGCTGTGATAGTGTGCTTTTATGAGGGATCGGTCAAACATGTTTTAACCGTAAACGTATCCGTTTTTATTTTGGACACCAGCGCTGCTGGTCGTCAGGGCGACGGGATGCTCCTCTGCATGGGGCTCACGCGGGATCATTTCTGCATAATTAATTCATCAGACTCGCGTTCAAACCAAACCACGAAGAAGGAGCTGTTAGAAGACTCATTTCAAACTCTGCACACTCACACAGAAGTGTTTCTTTTGTCAGGACAGCAGTGGACATTATTCCCCCTTTATGTGGTTCCCTTCCACACCGTGTGAAGTCTTAACACCGATCTCATGTTGATTTTATTTTATATAATTTAGTTTATAAATAAAGAATTGTGTCTTTAGTTTATAGCTGCTTATTTGTATGATTTTTCCTTAATTTAAACTGAAAGCGAAAGCAAAACGTGACCTTTCCCGATAATAAAAAATGAAATAAACATCATTGCTATAATTTATTTAAATGTCAGTGTTGATGTTGTTGCTGCTTTAGTGCCAGAGCTGATATCATTATCATTCTCTGTATGGAGCAGGAAAAAAAACAACCTCTTGAAAATGTTTTTTTTTCCTGCTAAAAGGACACAAAACCTTGAAAACGTGTATATAGATATTTAGTCCATATTGTCCTCCCTCTCTCTGCTTTTCTACAGCACAGACTTATTGCTTGATATTTTAATTACTTTCATATTTGATTCATATTTGATTATAACTATTTTTACTGCTATTTTGTGTTTTAGTGAAACTGTAACCTCCGGGATTAATAAAGTATTTCTGATTCTCTCACGTACATCCATCTCTCTGGACATAACCCGAGGAGTCTTCACATTTAAACCTCTACGTCTTTTCTTAAAGTGATAAAACTTAGAAACAAACCTGCATTAAATATGACCTCACATATCAGAGAGATGTGGTTGGGTTTTATGTGCTGGGATTTATTTTTATTTTGACGAGGAGTGATTTAAGAAAAAACATGAAATACAAATCCAGAAGATTTGAGTTATTACTGAGGGAGAAAAATAATAATATAAAAAGAAAAGAGAATAATGAAGACATGAGCAGCATTAAAGTCGACAGAAATTATAAACGACACTGAATGCACCTTAATATTATTATTGTTTCGATATTTCAGGTGTGACACGTTTAATCTGTTGGGATAAATCTAATCCTTATTACAAAGGTATAAATACCGATATAAGAGGAACTTTTAAAATATAAAAACATTAATTATATATTGGTTTTATTAGTTGAATTAGTCGTATTAGTTTTCCAGGAGACGCTGTGCCGGATCAACAAACATTTTACGCGTTAAACTTTGGAACAAGTTCAGCACCAAACCACACAAACATGTGGTGTTTTTCAAGATTTAACATTCCTCATTCAAAGATCTGCTTTACGTGAACAACATTAAACTTTGTGTTGCGTTCACGGACAACTGTGTTGCTGCAGTTTGTTTAAAGCCAACAGTGGAGCTCGCTGCAGCCTCTAAATGCGTCGAACAGAGAACGTCATGACCACTGCTTTACTTACAGAAATACAAGTTTATTAAGAAATTCACAAACCTAGAAAAGAGGGGAAAGTGCTAATTAAAATGAAACATGGCCCCAACATTAATGAGACAATACAGCTAATCACGTAATAAAAAACTGAGAAGGATGAACAGAACGTGGCACTGCTGGCGAGTTTATCACACATCACAAAATATGACAAACCCTGAACTGTTTTTTTTTTTTAATTTTTTTTTTTATAGTTACTGGATCAAAAGCAAACTTTGAACTTTTACCCCAGTGGAGTTCATGGCAGGAGGTGAAGTTTGAGCACGCAGGCCTATTCGGTTAGAGTCAATCAGGAGGTCACACTGAGCTCTGATTCAGGCTCACAAAAAACTGACTGGATTCAGGGCATCTCATCGTCTCCTCGTGTCATTTTGGCAAATAGTGAGGAAAAGCTGTTCGTATAAAAAAAGAGATCTTTACGCACACAACACGCAACTGAAGTAACATCAGCCGCGTATGTCCCCGTGAGAGTGAAAAGGCACACTCAGGACTACAACACCAAAATGCGTGGCCATCAGTCCAAGTGTAAAACAAGCGCACGAAATGGCTCCATGAGTTTGTGCTACCTGATGCGTCCTGGTGACTTTCTGAGCTCCAGATCCAATTCAGTAAAATCTTACTTACTTACGCATACCTTCCGATCGGCCTTTTGTGGGTGTCTGCTGGACCCAAACAGCTCGGTCTCTTCAAAAAAATAAAATCAAACAAAAAAAAAACAACCCCTCTAGGCTCTGTTTTGAAATCACAGGAATCATCGCTCACTCTCAGAGTCCTCATTTTGCACAGACCATTTGGCAAAGTTTAAATATCAATCCTCGTGTGTAACGCCGAGTGTTTGGTCTCGTGTTCCCAGTAAGAGCAGTGCATCATGGAGAGCTCCGCGGGCTGACGGGAGCACGCGAACTGAAGGCCCGCTCCGTTACTGGAGGAGACCGGAGGAGGTGCCGCGGTGGCCGGGCTCAGCTGCTGGGCATGGTGGGGATGCGCCGGGTGGTGATGGTGACTCATGCCGTTGTAAGAGTTCACCATGCTGGGGAGTGCCATGCTCTGCACGCGGGAGTAGGGGTTATAAGACGAAGGGGCTGACAGTCCCTTCACGTTCACTGGACTCACGTTGCCGCCCGCCATCTGACAGGACGTGTACGACATGGGAGTGGGCGGCTGGCCGAGCGACCAGGAGTTGTTCATAAAGCTAGACTGCAGGTACTTAGGCGGGGACAGGTAGCCGTAGCCGTCTCCCCCGAACAAGGACTTCCCCGGCTGGAAGTGCGTCGGTGGAGGTCTGAACGGCCGCTTCATCCTGCGGCGCCTCCTGTAGTTCCCCTTCTCAAACATGTCCTCACAGGCCGGGTCGAGGGTCCAGTAGTTCCCCTTCCTCTCCCCGCCGCCCTCACGCGGAACTTTGATGAAGCATTCGTTGAGACTCAGGTTATGCCTGATGCTGTTCTGCCAACCTTTCTTGTTTTTCTCGTAGAAGGGGAACTTGCTGATGATATATTGGTAAATACCGGACAGAGTGAGGCGCTTCTCCGTGCTTTCCCGGATGGCCATGGCGATGAGAGCGACATAGGAGTACGGTGGTTTCTGGGACGGATCCGGCTTCTCCGGGACCTTCTCCTGGACCGGCTCCTCTTTGGGTCGCTCTTTCTCCTTGCTCGTGTTGGTGTCGTGGATCATTAATGCCATTGCGTCATCCTCCGGGTTTTGGTAAGTGGCCATCATTGCGCACACCAAAACAAAACAACTCCAGTCCTAATGCCAATGCGCAGACTTCTTCAAGGCGCCTGTAACCCTCAGAAAAGATGTTGCAGAGCCCCAGGATGCACCGCGCACTCAAAGCTTTCTCCCAAACTGTGTGCAGAGAAATCGTTATTTTGCAGCTCAGTGGGTGACATGCAGCAGACCGTCTTCAGCGAGGGTTTTTCTAAACTGGTTTCTGATGGAGGCGCAACCCAAGTTGAGCTTTGAGAGTGTGTAAGCCCAGCCCTTTCCCAGTTTTTTTTTTCAGGCACACTCACAGGCTACTTTTGCTCCAATGCTCTCCGTGCAGCGACGTATACTGTGTTGTGATTTGCGCACATTTGAGTTCCGCCTCCGGTGCTTACAGTGAATGAAAAAAAAATAATAAGCTCGTCTGAACAGACTAGAAATCGTTTTTTTCATCACACATTGGTCAACCTAATACAGTGTGGACATGAACACAATTAAATTGCCTTGCAAAATTATTGAAGAATATGATGAACATCAACGCTGGAAAAATATAGACATTAATTTCTACACATTTTAGGAACTCGTTTGAGCATATATATATTTTAGAATATTTATATATATATTTATTAATAGCATAAAGAAAAACATGACCACAAACTTTCTAAAGAAAGGAAGAAAGAGAAAAAGGTTTTCTTTAATTCATCTTCAGATTTGTTTCCCATACATCAAGAAAAATGTTGCGAACCAGGTTTTTAGATTTCTACATGCCTTAACACTTGGACAGCCAGTTAATTTAAATGTATGCAAACCATAGCCGCATATCAGAGTATTTGACTGAGTTGGTTCAAACAGAGGCCTTCACATCCAACTCTCACACCCACCCTGTCCACTGAGCTGTGAAAGTCTGCACAGACAGTGCAGCTTCATCTGCTCACATATTGAGAGGGAAGCGCAGGAGAGGTGTACATTTCTCCGGCCACCCATGAGGGTCCCCTCGGCTTTCTCCGGGAGTGTATTTCCGTGCTCTGGGAGTCTGTGCAGGTGGAACAGCATTGGCATGTGTGTCATCACCCTGCACCCAGTCTGCAGCCTGCAGGCCGCAGCAGCTGAACGGCGCTGAGAGCCAACCATCTCTCAACGTGCAATTACCGCAGAGTCCCAGACTGAAGCGTCACAGCGCCGTGTTGTTCCATGTTTCTGTGTCTTTTTCACATGTTTAAGACCCAGAGCATTTCCTGATAATCTCAACACCACTAATACACCCCCGCTCTGTACGCCTGTGGCTTAGTTAAAACGTGACATCATTCAGTGTGTTGAATATCCGACGGATTAAAGAAATAACACGGCTATCAAATAAAACATGAAGCCAGAAATCCAGAGAGCAATTTTCAGATCAATGAATCAATTATTTAATCCACGTTATTAATGAACGGACACACACACACACACACACACACACACACACACACACACACACACACACACACACACACACACACACACACACACACACACACACACACACACACACATGCAGTGAAGAAGAGGTTCAGTTTCCTTCACGCTTTCAGGACTTGTTTAGTCTTCTCTTCTCTCTTGTTTCTGCAAAGAAATAGATGCATAGATCGATTTATACATTTATAGTTAGATTTTATATTTTTCATGGCCTTCACAATCACATTTGACGAACCAGATGCATTGTTTGGTTGATTTTTCTTTTAGCAAACATACTAATTATCCACATTTATTCACTGGAGGCTTTTAGAGAGAAAAATAAAATAATGAGAATTAATATTATAATACAAAGAGAAATGAATCACATGCATGTTTGAGTTATAAAATAATAAAGAGGTAAGAGTCACCAGAAACTCTGAATCAGTTGCATCTTTTTGTTTTCATGATTTTTTTTTTTTTTATCAAACTATTTTCATATCCAATACCAGTCCAAAGTTTGGACACACATCAATAATACAGTTTACTATATTATTATAATATACCCATTGTAACTGTAACTAGGGCACACCTATTAGCCTAATAAAAAGTATTTCTATAGTTTTACTAGTTTCCACATTTTAGAATAATAGCAGATATTAAAACATTAAAAATAAAACATTTCATTTCATGTTTTGGAAATAAATGCAGACGTGACATTTCTATCAGGTGTGTCCAAACATTTGACTGATACTGTATGTATATATTTAAATTGACTTTAAAGAAGGAAGTTAAACTCGTTGACATGAAGTGAAAAAGGTGATTTTCTGCATTATTTCAGAGGTTGAAACGCTCATTATTATGATCAACACATTTGATCCCTCACTCTTAAAACACACTGATATGAGTCCTCTTATTTAAAGGGTCAAATGCTAAATGCTAACGTGCTGCACTCAGCTCTGTTCCGGCTCCCCGGTTCTTTAAATGTGCACTGTGTTCTTTCTCTTCACTATCTCTGCTCTGCTGTAACAGTACTTTCTCCTCTGTGGGATAAATATAGGTTTATCTTATCTTACATTTCCTTGGCTTATAAGCAAGCTAAATGGAAAATATGACATTTTCTAAATATGTTACAGGCCTAATCTATTCTGTGGGGATTTGAAAACGAGATATTCATGTCAGCCTTTCTGTTCTAAAATAATAAGAATAAAAAAAAAAAAATGTGGCAGGCTAGGCTATAGTTTGACAAACTATAATAATTACTATGGCAACCGACTCTGGACTAATTAGTGATCATCGCTTTGAGTCGTTACAACAGTTCCTCCCGGTGCAAGCGTTCGTCCTTCACCCTTGACATCGTGTCTTCAAACTCTTCACCTCCTCCTCCTCGTCTACTTCCGGTATACCTGTTGTAAACCTCAGCGGCTCCGCGCGGCCGCAGTCACGCGCGTCACGTCACAACACAACTTGAAAGGAACCCGTCGCCGACAATCCGTAAACAAAACACGGAGCCTGAAACACGAGCTGCTCACAGGCTGCAGAGAGGCGCTGCGGAATGTTAATGTGATGCTACAGCCTGTTTCCATTGGCTAAAGGAGTTTAGTGGGTGATAAATAAACATGCAAACAAATTAATTAATTAAACCAAATAGCAACAACAACAAAGGAATCGTGGATTTAATTTAAAAGCAAACACGTGATCATTTGTTCGCTGTGATGTGGAATCTGGAGCTGTTTATCTCTGCACAAACTTATTTATTTGCCTCGTTAAAAATTCGATTATTTTGAGGTTCATTCTCTTATTAATAAATAGAAGATGATACTCCTGGATCATAAGACATGTTTTATAAATGAAGGAACACCTCAGAGCAGGAGCAGAGACACTGACTATTATTTGTCTCAGTGTCTACTTTTAGAAGCAAAACTCAAAACCTATCTGTTCTCCAAAGCATATGAATAGTTATTTTTGTTGTTGTGTGTGTGTATGATCACTCTTGTGGTTTGATGTTTTCTTCGTGGTGTGAATGACTTCAGTGATTAGATCTCTGTATCTTGTTAATCACTGTGGAAACACTTTCTGTTGTATGCTGTGACGTTTTGATTTAGTTTTTAACCTCAATGTAAAGCACATTGAACTTATCTGTAATGAAATGTGCTATATTAATAAAATTGCCATTTCTATATATTTATTTAAAAGTACGTGAAATGTGTCCTCTCAGTAGGTCAGTGCATCATGCTCGTGGATTAAAGGTATTTTCTGAGATGATGCACGAGACACTGAGAGTCCGTGTTTTCTTCTTAGATAAATATACATCCTCTGAAAGTCTTTGAATAGACTGCAGCTGACACATACACACTTCAATAACTGTACAAAAATCAAATCCATATAGCCTGATATTTATACCACAGTGCTATTAATAACTTGAATTGTATTTTTACTGATAAGACCTGTCAGTGTCTGATGCAGGATCAGATAGGCCGCAGATAGCTCTCCCACTTATCAGAGAGGAGCTGTAGGCTTTATTTAAATAAAATCACGTGTACATTCACAGACTTCCAGGTTTGCTGTAATAACTCTCTCTATATATTCTATCTGTTCTTCGAAATGGCTTCAGTGTGTTTTTACAGCCTTTACGTGCTGTGTGTGTGTGTGGTGACAATAAATCGAGGAGCCATCATCGAAACGGGCCATAATGTAATTTGAAAGAGTGGAATTCCTGTCCTCGCGCACTTCCTGCCCCTCGTTTAGGATGTTTACGATAGCGCGTGCGGGTGGAATGCGCGGCGGACGGATCCGCGAGGTCAGGTCGGGACCGGAGAACACCCACCTGGACTAGAGAGACTTCATGTCAGGCTCTCCTCTACAACAAGGTAGACACAGATAAAGAAGAGTTAGTGTTTTATTATATAAATACAAAAATACCTGTCTATACAGTGTGTACAATATCAAACTCATCGTTTCCTTAGCCTGTTGGAATATAAATAAATGTTTTAATTATCAGAAAATCCGTTTGATTGGCTGAGTATTTGAGCACATACCTGTTGGAATTTGAGTATATTCCAACAGGTTGAGTTCCGGTTTTCCTTCAGTCACATTTACAGATGAACAAATTAACAACCAGGACAAGTTAGACAAAGGCAGCTCAGACACATGGAACTAAAACTATCAGGGGTGTGAATCAGCAGAGGCCCCACATACCATATCATCATGAAACTTGAATCACGATTTGATATTATTGCGATTTTAAACATTTTGCTGAGAATTGTGATAAAATATATTGCGATTACGTTTTTTAACTTCAGAATATGTCCACAAAATTAATATAAACCATGAACTGTTTTGTCAAATCAGAAAACATTCTCTGTCTGTTCGTCTCTCTTCAGTCTTTTTATTTCTGCACAGTGAGAGTAGAGCCCTCAGACTGACCGACACTGTGATCAAAGTGAAACTCTTTAAAGTCTGCCTGCTCCTCACAGTCTGACCTGTTGGTGTTTCAGTCCGATCAAACTGAACTGAACATGAACGGACGACTGAACGACTGCAGGAATTTTTAACAATACAACTTGTTCAAAAATGATTAGTGCAACCCCTTCAGGGATTTATAATAATAAAAAAATAAAAAAGCTTATTTTGCTTTTAATATAATGAAATGATCAACACTTGGCGACCGTGAGACGATATAATATCGCCACACAAAATATTGCAATATGATGCTGTATTGATTTTTCCCCCCCACCTCTAAAAGCTATGCTGCTTTGTGCAGGCCTGATGGAAACAGATATATATTAAAATATATAAAAACACAACAACAGGAGACATTAGTGCAAAGGTGCAGCAGAGTAAACTACTGTTGAATCAGAATCAAGAGGACGGTGAATTACAGTGGCTCCGGCCTTCTGTGCAGTACTCAGTTTGATTATAATAGAACGTGTGGTGTTTCTATGGCAGTACATTTAGCTATAGTGTAAAAATAATTATGATTTCATGATTTCAGACGCCTGAATATAATCGTCTCTTCTTGTCTGTGTTCTAATGGGACCTGTGGTGTAGTAGTGCAGGGTTTACGCAGGTACACAGACTATTCACACATATAGAAGGTATAAACACGTCCAAATCTCCTCTGAATCACACCAATAATTGAGTCACAATATTCAGTCGTATGCTGCATTTTTGTTCCTAGCATGGTGAAGGGATGACCCTCCCTACTCTGTCTCTAACTGGCTAATACGCACTGACTAAATATGCAAGAGGGATTTACATGTCACTGTTCACTGTCAGTATTCTCGGCAGGAAAAATGAAGGGAACAGTATACTCACTTCTTTAGACTCCACTAACCCACTGACTGTGATGTATAAATGTTCTCTTTTGAGTCTTCAGCCTCCAGCTCAGTGTTCAGAGTTACCCCCTGCTGTTTAAGGATAAAATCACATCATTGAATATTATTTTATTCTGTGTGTATGAGAAATATCCCAAATCCCCTTTCATCGTATTTCAAAATGAATGCATTGGATTGAATAACTTTGAATTGTTCCTTCTCGGTGATGTGAAAGTATTCACATGACAGTCTGTGGATTTCAAAGTGAGCTGGTTTTATTATCTTAATGGCTTAAATAATGATTATTGTCCATCTGACTGAATAAATGATTTTTCTAAATTTACAGCGATGTCATGTCGCCTAAGAGATAATCATGTGTGTTTAGCCTGCAGAAATCTTTGCTGCTACATCGGTGCGTTTTCCTCATTGGAGCATGTGTGAGGAGAAGCATCTCTCTCTCTCTCTTGCTCTCTCTCGCTCGCTTGTCCCAGTTTTATCTCTGTAGTCTCGGGTTCATCTGCATCTGGCTTGCCTGCATGATTACACAGCAACAAGAAGTTGCCTCTCCTCAATGGAGTCCTTATGAGGTGCAGGAAAGAGATGGGAGAGGAGAAGGGGGAGGGGGGGTATGGAGGGATACAGAGCAATGAGGTGAAGAGGAAGACGAAGAAAAAAGCAGAAGGATGTACCCTCAGCCCTCATGCAGCGTCTCCAACATGACTCTTGTTCCTCTCAGAAAGAAGAGAGAGAAAGAGCAAATAAACACTGACCACCAGGTTCCACCCATCGCCTTTACATCTCCGCCTGCATGGATTAAGGTTAAGGGAGGGGGGGGGGGGGGGGGGGGGGGGGGATGCAGATGGGGCGGGGGATACAGGAACATAAACACACATGTACATGCACACATAGTCTGACTTTCGGGGTGTTGGATACATATGCATGCACTGTCATTGGAGAAAAATGTCTTATTAAGAGGGATGCTCTGCAGGTGGTGTGTGAGGGTCACTTCCTTACTTTGTACAGTCCGCCCCCCCCTCCTCCAAACACTCCGATCATTGTGTGAGAGCAGTCCCCCCCCCCCCCCCCCCCCTTTACCTTATGATCACCCTTCATCAGCTCCAGTGTGAGTCTGATGTGTTCTCGTTTTATTGCACGCCGTGTTTACGTTTCTTATCGGCAGCAGGAAGCCAATGGGAAGCTCTCCGGCCTTCCAACATTAACTCGTGTGACGCGGACATATGCATGAAAAAAAAGTGAAGACGCTGTGAAATCATTCCACACAGAGTTACACACTTCTCTTTAGGTTTAAATACATATTTATCCTATTATGCTGTTTTATATAATACATCATTATTACAATAACTCATGCTTTGCTTGAGCTTTTTAATATTCTCTTTTGATTTATTTGAATTCACTCCAAGTTTAAGATTTTTTGATGCATCTGTTTCTGTCTTCCAGAAGTACAGAAGTCATGTGACTTTTTTCTACCTGTGGGTCGATTTGTTTTGCAGCCAGCGGTATTGTGACAAGAAACTACACATTAGAGAGAAGGAGAACTATTTATAACGTGATAAAACATGATAATAAAACTAAAATAAAACTACCAACTGGAGCATACAAGATAAAGAAATATCAACCAATAAAATCACAAATAAATAACCTGGGTTAGAGGTTTCTGAAAATCAGAAGTAACTAATAGATTCATACACATTCATATGCTGCAGACGAAACAGTGTGGAGCAACTTGGGGTTAAGTTTCTTGCCCAAGGACACATCGGACATGTAGCTGCTGGAGCTGGGGATCGAACCCCCGACCTTCTGGTTTAGAGACGCGCAAAAACAAAATATCTACTTATTTGTTCACAGGGGTCACCAAAAATGATGCAAAGTGAAAGTTCTTGACAGGAGCTTTGAGTCGCCTTTAAGGCTAAAGGGGTTAAATACTGTTACACTGTTTGTAAAGCAACAAGTTGAAGTAAAGAAGCCTGTGAGGATTTGGTCTGTGGTTAGCTACAAATACCTGTGTAGCAATAAAATGTAGAAATCAAAGATGGCTGTTGATTCTGCAAGAGCAAAAACAGTCAAATGAGCAAACAAGAGGATAACAAAGATTGTAGAAAAGAGCACAAAAACAATGGTAAGAGAGAGAGAGAGAGAGAGAGATGGTAGTAAGGTGAGGAGAGAGGAGAGCCACATTGTGTTGTTGCTAACCTTTTCCGGAGAGGTGAAGTGCCGCAGCCTCCAGCCAACAAGATTCTCTTTGAGGTTGTGTTGAACCGCTGCCAGGGCTTAAATGATTCACAGGAGCAGGAGTATGTGAGGACTGTGAGTGAGTTCAAGCTGAGCGAGCGCTTTACAGTCAACAACATTTTTTTGTTTTTGTGAGCTTGTGCATTAATTTTATAAGAATGTGAGAGGTTAGGAAGGAGTTCATAGACACATGAAGGTGAGCTGGTGGTTATCAGAGCTCTGGTTGGGTGTGAGGGGAAAAAAAGAAACTTTCAAACAAGCCTGGATTATTCTCCTCGCAAAACTCTCCGTCCGAACCTGTTTCACCCCTGAAACATCCCCACATAGCCAGACTCACACTTTAAAAAAAAAAAAAAAATCCCCAAGTAACCTCAAACTGGTTTCCACGTCTTCATCCCGGCCGGGGATTAGATTTCAGGCCAAATCAAAACAAGTCACTACGTTAGAGGTAATTACACAGGTAGCCTACCTCACTGGGCAAACAAACATGGCTGCCAGCTGACAGCATGAAGACAGATCAAAGCGTGGACTGACATGGAACGGGAACACACTTTCACACTCGCACACACATACGAGCTGTATGAATGCCGTTTATGTCTTCACACACTTGCTTTATTTCGACAGGGGATTCTGCAGTTGAAAGATGGCGGGGGGAATCAGAGGTGAACAGAGTGACCTTTACAGTCGAGCTGCGTGTGAGAACAGTGTGTGTGTGTGTGTGTGTGTGTGTGTGTGTGTGTGTGTGTGTTAATGGAGCAGAACAGCAGAGATGAGCTGTGTGTGTGCTGTGGTAGGGGTAGTCCTCTGCACTGGTGGTCTGTGTGTTAGCCCGCTGAGGACTGATATCAGATATGGTGGATGTGTTAGCTGTCAATGTGGCTCTTTTATTTGACAATTCTACTTTAACAGCCCGAGGTGGCAAAGGCACAAACATTATTTACCCGAGTAGCAGTGCAGATACTTTTGTATAACACGACTGATAAAAATAAAGGTATGATTTTAATATTTTAATAGAGAAAAGTTGAAACCCCATGTGAATGTGAAGATAAAACATTTTAATTGATTGGGACAGGGACACACGGTATGCTAACAAGCCTAACTTCAGCACTAGAGCTAGCTAGCTAGCTAGCTACGTGAATGTTTGCTCATTCAAATGTTATTTAAGCTTTCAAACTAATTCAAACTACAACCACACACCTGATGTTCAGTTATGTTCTCCATTCTGCAGCTGAAGCACAAAGGAGCTCTGTGATTCTTACTTTTGGTAATTAAACATCAGCCACAAGGGGCGATGGAGGCCTAGCGGTAATATATAAAGAGGCTTAAGTCCTCGAGCGAGCGGCCCGGGTTTCAGATCCGACCTGTTGCATGGTTTCCTGCATGTCGTTCCCCACTCTCTCTCTCTCTCTCTCTCTGATTTCCTACTCAACTCACTCTCCTGTCTCTGAAACAGAGCCACACAAAATAACATAAAGGCTCCTGTACCCTAGAGCTCAGCTGTTCTTCCTGCGGTCCACATACAAAAAAAACATATTAATATAAATATAAAAAACATTCTTAAGCACCATAGTCCACACAAAACATCAAATTTAGAAGAGGGCATAAAAAATATACTTTACAGAAAACAAATACATTTTAGAAAATACATTAATCTTTACAACGTTCACTCTGTGGATGTGTTTCTGATTTCTGAGACGCCAACAATGACCCTCTTCCTACTTCCACATCTACCGTGCAGCTCAGAGGATGAAACAGGCCGTGCTGCACGGATCCGACTGTTTTCTTAAGCGACAGGAGCCGTTTAGAATGACGTCATATAGCGCTCGTTTGAGCACGGCTAAGTTCACATCTCCTGTGGACCGTACTCGAGTACACATTAATCGGGCCTGAGACCAAATCTTCAAGCGGACTCGAGTCCGGTGCCTACTGTAGGTATACAGTACGTTTGTGTTCACACTGATCAAATGAACCGGACTTTGGGGTAAAGCCTTGATTCTGTTCCCTCTTCGAGACATTCTCAAAGTAACAAAAAACTGCTTTTAGACTTGTTTCAGTGAAGACTTTGCAGATACCTTTGATTACAGTGTGTGTTTCTTTAATTACCCCTCTGTGCATTTTGTAACGTAGAAGTTTATTTCTGTTTTAAGTTCTCAACCTTTAGATTTTAAACTCTCTGCATGAGTAAAATAACTACTTTCACAGTAGTCACTTTTTTTTTGGGTGAGGGTTTCGGGAGTCAAACTTTCTTCAGGCACAACAATCGTTTTCTGACAGCTGCATGTGACGTTTTAGTCATGAATACTTAAAACATTCTTGGGAAGTCTATTTCTAAAACACTCCAAACACACGTCTGACTCTTTCTCTCTGGTGTACACACACACACACACACACACCCACCCACGCCCTGCGGCCTCGCTTTGAACCAAACTGTTGTCAGAGCAACCCGGCGAGGTTATTCTCGACATGCCGGCCTACCCGTGTACAATGGAGCAGAGTGTATGTGGGTTGCAGTGGATAAGGTAAAAGATGTTATCTAATCGTTGCATGGAAAAGAGAGCAACGGGAAGCCAGACAGTCTCCTCTGAACGCCATCTGTCCTCTTTGCTTTCTCGCCCTCTCGTTAGGCTTCCATATCGCTCTTGTGTTGCTCTTTTATCTCCCCATCTTCCTGATTATTCATGAAACTGCAGGTAAAGCTCCAGGGGTGCATGCTATGCTACCTTGCTAATGACAATCTTACTGATTGGTTTGACAGAAGCTGCTGTCAGAGACGTCCATGCTTTGCAGCCATGTAACAGTAAAGAGGTTGTAGTTTAGGCTCTCTTGGGCGTAGTTTTTCTTAAAGTTTTGAACATTTACCTCACTCAGGTTTCGGAGGACGCTTAACCAGATTCTCCACTTTAATTTCCTTCTGCGTTGTAACTGTTTCAGGTCTCATCTCCTGAGGCTTTAAGGTGCTGTTACGTGTGCACATGTGAGGCAGACGTTGAAGAGAAAGGAAGAAGAATTAAAGACGCAAAAAAAAAAACACATTTTAAGATTTAACAAGTGGATTAATTTCCAAAGTGTTTGGTTTTAATAAATACATTGGTGATGTTAAAACACAAAATGAAGAATACATGAGCATTTTCTTTTTGGAAACAAGTGACCACAAAACAAATGAAACTATTGGGCAATCGAGTTTCCAAAAGGGACTTTCTGAGAACCTGAATTTGGCCGTCGATTTCAATCAGCACGTGATATCGCCAACAATGAGACGTGATGTCCTCGGCCACTGCTGCTGACTTCAAACGGATCCACAGAATATATTTTGAGGATGTGAGCTCTCTCAACCACACTGCGACCACCAAAACACACAGCGCTCAGCCAACAGAGTGTCTCTCTGCAGGATCTGCTGCACACGGCACGCTGCACAAATCCTCCCTTGATTCCAGCGCCCCCTGCTCTCCATCATGACCGCAATAACAAACAGGAAAACCCGGCAATGGAACACACACGCACAGAGACACAAAATCACACAAACAGCTGTACAGTGGCTGTGGTAACCAATAGCGATGGTTTAAGAGCGGGTTAGTCGGGAGCAGAGGGTGAGAGGAGAGTTTATATTTACGGTTTCTGACTGGAACGCAGCCGAACCCCCTCAGGCTCGCTCGACCCGGTTATAACCACACCGTCATTACTGCTGGATGCAGATGTAGCTCAGAAAAATATTGATCTGATATACACTCACTGGCCACTTTATTAAGTACAGCTGTTCAACTGCTTGTTATTGCAAATATCTAATCAGCCTATGACATGTTAGCAACTCAATGCATTTAGGCATGCACACATGATCAAGACGATCTGTTGAAGTTCAAACCGAGCACCAGAACGGGGACGAAATGGGGCTGGTCTGAGTATTTCAGCAACTGGTAATCTACGAGGATTTTCATGCGTGAAAGCAAGTAAACGACTTAAACTTTGTATCAGACATTATTCTCCATTATTAGGCGACCTATAATACGAGTGGTGAGCGACAGCAGTGTGAAAATGGTCTTCTCGTATCATAACAACGGACTACCTCCGCCTGCTGGGATGGAGAGTTATTTCCTCTCAGGCATGTGCAGAACGTACGTGATGGTTGGCTGTCGGCTGTAGTCTTTGTGGTGTGTTCAAGTGCAACTTTTTGGCCAAGACAAACAACGACGTGAGGCGATGCCACAGGCGGTTTGCTGTTTCTCCCTCAGCCATGATTTAATACCTGTGTTCAAAACATTGAGAATAACTACAAGGAGGAAAAATCTAAATGCATTCACTACTTATTGTAAACAGGCATGAGATGATGGCTTCTCTTTTTTCTGATTCATTCATATAATATATTTAATTTAGGAGTATTCCTGTGGCAGAGATGTGTGACTAGATAACACTTTTGTGCACAAGCCTCATAAGTATTCAAACAGGAGGTATTAGCACGGCGGTGGAAAAGTTTTGAGAAACAGTTGGCTGTCAGAATTTGAGATCATGCAAGGTGACATCCATCACTGTTTGATTCAGAGTCTCAGGGGGGGAGAGGAGGAGTATTAAAGAAGAAGAAGAGCACATCCCGGGGAGAGCAGAGCAGGACGAGGGCAGAGAAGGGGGGAGAAAAGCAGGGAGGGAGCGCTTCCTTTGGTGAGTTTTCCCCTAAGGGCAGAGACGAGGAGGAGGAGGTGGAGTGGGGCTGCTCCCCTGACAGATCTGAAGATGTCCTGTTTTGCTTTTCCTCTGCTCTCCCTCTTCCTGCAGGAAGCAACATCACGCTGGGCACCAAAGCCTTGGCAAGCGGCGAGCGTTTAGGTCTGGTAATAATGTGCGCTGTCTACAGATGTGACGGTACAATAATGGACAGACATGCAGTTGTGCACCGAGTCAAATGTAACTGAGGAGAAGCCGAAGTGGTTGAGCCGCTGTGTTCATGTTTTAATAGTTAAAAGTATTTATCATGTTTCATGGAACAAAACTGGATTCACTTTTTTGGTAAAACCAGTAAAAAATAAACGCTTCATCATCAAGAGAACTTCCTTTGATTCATTGGAAATGTGTCATATATATTTTTTGTTTTTTAAATCAACTTCCAGAAACCTTTTTCAAACGTTAAAAGATAATTATGAGTCATTGGAATCAATTTATGCGTGTAGTTCTGCTTATAACTGAACTATGTGCAGAGGAAAAAGTAAAAAGAAAGAATAATTAATTAGTGAAGCTTGAAACCACAGACTGTGCATATGAATGGACGTCGCCCGTCTGTTCCTGCAGGGGGCTTTGGAGTCCCATCCATGGCGGTCTCCATGCTGGAAATCTTGTCTCATTCTAACTTTCAGTCGACCTAAGGACAAGCTGCGAGCTGGAGCTGAGGCGGGTTTTAAGCCTCCTGACAAGCCGTTACATCTCCATCCCTTTTGGGCCTCCGTACCTGTGTACAGTTTAAATATGAGACTTCAGTCAGTCTTCAGACCCGAGCTGCATGCACTCGTTCTGATATTACAGTGCATGAAGCCGCTCACACACACAGGTCACACTCATTCATAAAATCTGCACACACACACACACGTACTGAGGTCAGTGGTGACTTTTGTTCTCATATCTGTCCACACGTTTCTACTTCACACTGACATCACCACCAACACACACACACACACCCGGTGTAGACTCTGCAGCCGGCGGTCTCACGGGACTCTGTTCAGCTCTTACAGTCCAGGATCGGACCCTCTCGTTCTGTTTCTCTTTTCTAAATAAGTCACATTTCTCTCTTTCCTTTTTCGCTCGCCTCTCACCATTCATCCACACGGGCTGCCTCTGTGTGTGTGTGTTTTCCTCTCATTCTTAGCGAGAGACTTTATCTCTGGATCAGATAAGGCTCTTCGGTACTGGTCTTAAACCTTCAGCAGATCTGTCCAAACACATGAGCTCATGTCCGAGCGCCGCTGCTGCCTGTTAACTCCATGAGCTAATAAAGAGTCCATGTGTTCGTTATTCAGACCATAGGGAGGCGTGGTGGGCCCAGGCTCTTTTTTCTTCTTCTTACATCTTTAAGGGTAATTTCTTGTAATTTTTGCATCGTGTTGCTAACTTCTGATTGCTTTAGTCCAGATTTCTGACCCATTTTTTAAACCTCTCTTTTAGCCCACATGGCTCCAACAGCTTTAATTTGATCACTTTATCAGAAGTGGAGATCTCAAACACAGGGTGTCGTCAAGACAACAAAGCTGGAGCCACACAGGTAGAGCTGTGTGAGACCTGCATGATGGTTTCTTTGGTGATGTGCGTGTGTGTGTGTGTGTGTGTGTGTGTGTGTGTGTGTGTGTGCGCGCTTGTGTGAGGGGTGTGAATGTGCATGCGTGTGCTACATGGTCTGTTACAAAGAGAACACTGGCTGGGTATGTGAATTTTGTGTGCGCACGTGTATTTCATCACCCTGTGTGGCTGTTCGGTGACTGGCCTGTGTGTGTGTGTGTATTACATCCCTGCAGGGAGGGGAGGGGGTCCGTCAGGAGGGGACTAAGGTTACCCCCTGATAGAGGCAGCGCGGGGTCATCCCGCGGCGGGACACTTCTCAGGGGCGACCCCACCGCCCCTTGTGGCCCCCCGAGCAGACGGAACTTCTGAAGAGAGAAGAGGAAGGACCAGAGGAGAGACCCTCGGAGAACAGGACCCCCGGTCTGCCCTAGATCCCGGCACCCCTGCCCCGACAGGGCCCGACCAAGGCCCAATGTGTTCCCAATCAGGGGAAACACAAACAATACTTTTATTAAAGAGAGCAGGCCGGCAGCACACACACACACACATGCACACACACACACTCACACACACACACACTAAATACAATCTGGACCATAACGTATCTTTAATCAACAAAGATTGGGCGGCGGTAAATCAGTACAGGCAAATAACTGTCCGATCACTATTATCACCATCACCCATGACCCCGGCTCCTGCCTTCCCCTTCCTCCTCCTCCTCCTCTCGCCTCCATTCTTCTCGGCCTCTATCCGGGAAAACAAACGGAGGGATTAGGGATTTGTGGAGGGGTAATGGGAGCCAGGTGGAGGAGTGTGACTGTGGGGGTCTCCTGCCAGATTAGGGGGAGCAGCAAACCCCAATCCCTCACACTCCTTCCTAAAGGCAGCTAATGTTTCTTTTGAAGAAATGATCCCGTTTGGCCATCTAATAGCACTTGGCAATTATGAGCCTTTGCGGGGCATGTTTGGTATTACCAGGACCGGCTACCTGCAGGGAGGACGGAGAGGGAGCGAGGAGGCAGGAGTAGAGAGAGTTTATCGATGGCAATGATTCAGTATCTTTAACTCGTATATTATTATATCAAAGTATAGTTTGAATATCCAAAAGTGATCCAGATCCAGACCTGTTCATGACCTCCTCTTCTTCTTCTGTGGTGTTTGGTGACTTAATGCTAGTCTGTGGAAGCAGCACTTTGAGTCCATGACAAATGTCCCTGAGGAGTATCGTATAGTAAAGCTGAAGATGTCGTTGAAGATGAAGGTTTGCAGATGACATGCAGCAAAGGGCCGAGGTCAGATTCAAACCCATGGCCGCTGCGACGAGGACTACACCCTCTGTACATGGGACGCATGACATAACCACTAGGCCACCTGCGCCCCTATCACCGAACATTTTAAATTTATCCTGGATATTTCTCTTACAAAATGTCCCAATGAATCGGAACCTCGAGAGTATCTGACTGTTGTGTTGTGACGTATATTTTCCTATTGAAACAGGATACAGCCGATCACAAGATAGAAGGCGGGGCATAACACTAGGATGAGTTTGATGGGATCGTTAGCTTTGACAGCTTTTAATCGGTCATAAGTTAGGCACCCGCAGTGTAGGATGAGTCATCAGTAGTGCTAGGCGACATGTCCTCAAACCAATATCACGATTAATTGAACATTTTACCTAACTGAACGATGATTTTACGTTTTTGTTGTGTAGAATTTAACTAAATAACTTTCATTTCTTGCATACAGTTTTTCCTGCAGTGTTTACATTTGACTTATTTTGGTTCGGTGTCGTCTTCCCTATAAAGACAAAATGTGTCCAAACGACGGACATTGCTTCCATGTCGTGGATTGGACGTGTCCTCATGTGACTCTGCCCTGAAAATAATCCAAATAATCAACAAGGATTACGTCGGTTAGAGATTTTGAATGTCGGTTTCGATTAATTTTCAATGAATTGTCCCAGCTCTAGTCATCATCAGACATTCAAAAAGTTTTACAGGAAGGGAAAATAAAGTTATTTAGAATCAATAATGCTTTATGGAAATGTATTTGGCAACATTTAAAACAGAAACGCTGGAATAAAACCAGGAAAATATATTTTTCATAGATGGGGGACTAAAAAAAACCTGTTTCTTCAGCATGCTGTGAATTATCTTATTGTCACCTACCCCCATGTAGCAGCTTCAGGCCTAAGAAATAACTTTATAATGATCAGCTTGTCTCTGGTGGTCTCGTTTGCTTTTGTAGTCCATAAAAAATATCACAATCATATTCAGTCTGTTTCCAGATAAAATCTCATCCCAGGAGCTTGAACAGTTTTTGTCCCGACCAGAAATGAATCGAAGCAAACGACGTCGAGACGACAAAATGCTCTAAAGACATTTTGCTCGACATCTCTTTGAGAAGTCTCACCTCTCTCATCCTTTGATTTTTATCATTTCTGATCATTTTTCATCCGCTCCTCGGACTCCTCTGAGTTGTGAGACGGCTGAGTAAATCATAATTACTCTTCAAAAAATCATGTTTTCTTCAGTTTGTTTTGCCAGTTGTCTGAGGATTCTGGACTCGGCTCATATTAAAGCCACACATTGACCCAGATCTGTTGCCCCCTTGTGGACTGCAGCACAGAAAGGAAAGCTTTTCCATCCTGTCTGTCTGTCTGTCTGTCTGTCTGTCTGTCTGTCTGTCTGTCTGTCTGCCTGCCTGTCTGTCTGTCTGTCTCTCTCTCTGACTGTCTGACTGTGATCCCAGCCTGATAACAGTCTGTTAACAGTCTGTTGTGTGTGTTTTGTAGATGTGTTATTCAAAGCACCTCCTGTCTGCGGCGGATACACTGGGAGCTTAACAAGCCCCGAGGAGAGATACTGATGTCAGAATTATTTCTTAGTTTGAATGTTTTATCAGATTAGTTACACAGAAGTCACACTCCACAAGGCTTTTATTTTGATTGGCCTTTAAAATACAAACAAATCGACATCAAAAGAGAAGTTATAACCACCATAAGACAGCCACAACTCAATGATAAAGATGCAAAGCAAATTCACACTAAAAAACATAATTTAGGTTTTTAATTTATGACCAGATGAACAAAAATGTGCTCGGTGCAGGACTCAGGGTTGTGTTCGAAACGATGAAACTATTAGTCGACAAAGCTCTTCCTGCAATAACACACGACGGCACATTTACTCATCTGTTGCCACTTCAGACCCCCCCCCCCCCCCACCCAACCCCTCTTCTTAAATCTCAAGTAAGCCGGATGGAAAGGAAGAATTAACCCCTATGCAGCGGGAGGTGAATTAGAAGTCAGACTTTTCACACCTTCTCAGCACACACACATGAAACGAGGGCATTCTCCGTGTGAGCTCAAGCGTAGGATCCAGCAGACGATGGAGAAGTGTGTGTGTGTGTTTGGGATGGGGGGGGGGGGGGGGGGGGACCTTATCAGCTTCGGTCTCTTCATCATCTGTCTGTTTGTCTCCTTAGAGGGTCTGAGCATCATTTGTCATAACTAGTTCTGTTATTTCTGAAAGACATCGCTCACTCGTCTGTGATTTTTACAGGGTTGGTCATTTTCTAAAACTAGCATTCCCTCAGTGCTCCGTCAAAAGCCACGCCCCCTCACTTACATGCACGAGCGCCGTTGCTCTAGAAGCGGACCTCAGTTCATCTCTTGTGTAGAAACTACGTCGTCTCATGTCTCATTCAGCGGTAAGTAAACTCTAAATATAAACTCCGTCATCGGTGATGTGCTTTGAGTGTGGGCTAGAGCACGCAAGGGGTAGAGAGCCAGCAGGGAGGCGTCTGATTGGCTCATCAGATTGGTACCTCGTGGCAGACATTGGTCGAAGTTTTTACAGGCTTACAACTGATACAGATGATGGATTTTCTTCAGTCCTTTTTCAGAGCACATGAGTTATTAATTTCTGTCAGGACCTAAAGACAATTTCAACCAGAATCTAAAAAAGTGGATCAAAAGTTTATTGTCATATCAGCTGATTAAGCTCCTCCCTGTAACGATGAAATGTTCAGATGTTTATCCTGATTGAGAGGGAAAGAAAACACTCCTCCTCTCCTCCTTTGTATTCCTCCCTTCTTCCCTCCTCGCTCTTCATGCTCTTGTCCAGAGAACAGATAGTTCCGGGTGGCAGAGGCGAACGTTGGTGTGTTGCACATCAAAGGCCAAACTCACGCACACGGAGGAACACGCCTGAAATAAAAGGCCTGCAGAAAAACAAACATGGCCCTTTGTTCTGAGGCCTGAGCTCTGCTTCTGCCGTGATTAGAGAAAAGAGTAAGCGGACGACGAGTAAGCGTCCACTTTTGCATCATCAGCCTCTTTGAGAGGGATCTGTAACAGTGAAAGAACCGGAGGGTGTCAGTCAGCAGAGCCCCCGCCGGCAGGAAGCGTCACTGTGGTGGGGTCACGACGATGGCACGACATCGCTAATCACTAATTTGCTGATTAGCTCTTCCGTGCATAGAGATAGCTTCTGGAGATGAAGTGCGGCTGCTTGAATTCAGAGGAAACGTATAAGAGCTATTTTATAACGACAAAGAAAGAGTTCTTTAGAGGCAGATTTATGCAGGAGCTGACTCAGCAGTCAGTCACACTGTGGCAGGCTAACGTGGACTATGTTAATGTCTGAGTGTGAACCCAGCAGATAAGTAGTCTGGAACATTTACCACTAGTGGACAAGGTTAATTTATTGTTAAACATGAGCTGTTTCCCTCCTTTTATACTTAAACGCCATCCCCCTCATTAGTCGACACCAGAAATACCTGTTGGTTAAACACATTATTCATATTTTTTAACTATAGGCCCTATGTAGCGTCCGAGCTGTAACGCAGCCGCATACCACTAGCCGGTGCTCTAGCTCCAGTTAGCGGCTACTTACGTACTGCCATCATGCTCTACCACAGTGTTTCTCAAAGGGGGGTACTTGGGAGTCCTGCAACAAACCGATATAATGGTTTCTGGGAAAATCTATACATTGAGACAACTTAATTAACAGCATATGTTCTCTATGTGACATCAAATAGGGCACTATCTCCAACTGGAGTAAATTAATTTTTAATATAGCTTGCATTATGTGCAGAGCCGCTTCGCCCTGAGGGCCTCCGTCTGTTGACGTGAATTGTCCAGCGAGCGAGCACATACGTTCCCATGTAAAACAAGAGCGTGGCCAGGAATATAAAAATTGACAGGTGGTTGAAACGGGGTGACGAATCAGTTGGGGAAAATGAGGTGGAAGTTGAAGAAATCATCAAAAAGAAAAGAAAAACAGATTTACAAAAACATTGTCAACATCAATTTATTCATGTTCTTATCCCAAATTATTTCCTGAAAAATGTTTTTTCAGGAAATAATGTTTTAATTTGCCGATAATTTAAACCTGGTCACCGTTGTTCTTTTAAAGGTTTATTTTTGGGCTTTTCATGCCTTTATTTTTAGATAGGAATGTGGATAAAGGTGAAAATCGGGGGAGAGAGAGTGGGGAACGACATGTCTCAAGTCGGATTCAAACCCCGGCTACAGCCTCTTTATGGGGCGGATGCACTAACCACTAGGCTACCGGCGCACCCTGTTTTTTTATGAATGATAATAATTGTACAAACCTAAAGCATGTAGGCAGGGATTGATTCCTGAACAAACTTTGTCTTCATGTAAATCAAACTTTAATTATCTCTCCTAAATAAATAAATCAGATATTTGACGCGTAACTTTCCCACTTGTTTGATATCTAAGAAGTACAGCTGTAGATTTCTTACACTTCTCACTCTCTTTGTCCCGTAGTCGGATATCAAGAACAGGCCTCCTCCTCTGCAGTCTTGTTTCGGCGTATCGATCTGAAAAAAGAGCTGTATCTCTCTCTGGTCGGGGAGATTATATCCGACGGCTGTAAATCGGACACAGGTGGATGAACTTCCTCCTTCCTACGTCTGCCTCGCAGCTAACCCCTCTTTTACCCTTTTCTTTCTCTCTGTGTCAATCTCTCCTCTTTGCTTCCCCTTGATACACCCGCCCTCTCTTTATTCCAGTTCAGGCTGTCATGAAAATAAAAACGGGAGAAGAAAGTTCACAGCTCCGTCAAAATACCCCTGCAAGGAAATATTTCAGATGTCCGCAGAGGACATGTTCTAAATGCTCGAACATCTTTGGAGAACATTGATGTATCAAGAGGTAATTCCATAATAGTGCATTTTTGTACACAGTCATGAGAGCATGTCTCCTGTGTTTCACTAACCTGCAGACACAGCACTCTTCATGGAGTCTTTTTCTGAGGCGGAAAGACGGCTGTTAGAGTAGCAGTACTTGTTTCAATGAACAGCAACCTCAGGGACACATAACGTCTGAAGTTTTGATCCATCAAATCATTCAATCTCAGGGATTTTAGTCACAAGCACCTAATTCACAGGCTGTTCTGGAAATGTTACACTGAGAAAAATGGGATGTGGGTGTGTGTATGTGTTTGTGTGTGTGTATTTTAATTGTTTTATTTATTTTATTTGTATTTTTTTTGGATCCTGATGATGAGAAACGCTCTCTCATTTAGCTTTCACTACTGTTGTATGTACAACTAAAGGACAATAAAGCTTTTGAATTTGAATCGGACTTAGAAAACCCTCTGAGAAGAAGTTAATCCCAGGATGAGTCTGCAAGGACGGCTTGTCCTGCAAATCACGCAGTGATTATGAAACCAAGAATTTCACCAGATGTCTTCAAGCCTCTACGTAAGCCGCTGAAACCTCTTACAAAGACTCTCTTCTCCCAGCACAGGAGAGCAGCCGTCCCCTGGCAGCCCTGCAGCGTTCTGCCCCAGACAGCTGGCCAATCAGAGCAGAGTGGGCATTAGGGGAGGGGGGGCCTTTCACTGACGCCAGTATCAGATAAACGAGGAGGTTTTTGACTTGCAAATCATGCAAAGCTGCTCTATAGATTTCACAGCCTGACAACATGAAAGGTGAACATGAGGCGAAGATGGGATCTTTCACTATCCAATCATTCTTCATGTCCAGATTAAATAGTAAGAAACTGAGAGACAAATTATGATGCTACCAACTCTCCAATAATTTGCAAACCTTGACCACATCGATGTAACATTACAGCAGGTCTGACTTCCACCCTGAGCATGGCGTCACTTTTTCTTCTTCACTGACGCTACTATAAGGCTAGATGTTAGGCTATTTATTTTTTTAAATACATTTTTTGTGCCTTTTTGCCTTTATTGGACAAACAGTTGAAGAGAGACGGGAAATTTTGGGAGGAGAGTGTAGGGGTCGAGGTCAGATTCGAACCGGAGACCGCAGCGCTGAGGATTGATTGTGCTGTACATTGGGGAGCATGTCCTACCCACTTGGCCATCGGTGCCCCAAAGTTATTCATTTTTATTCACAGTTTGCACGTCAAACTCTACTTCCTTGTGCTTTGTTCCGTGTTTGTCGGCATGTACAGCAAACAATCTTTAGACACACAAATATTCCCCAACATGTTACTACTTTAAAAGATAAGGCTGAACATTCCTGAGCGAAGGCCATCGTCGCCCCCCCTCCACCACGTCGTTGTGTCCTGGGACGCGGCGGGGCAGCAGCGGTGTGACTGATCGTCACAGACATCATCAGGTCAGAGAGGAACCAACTGTTCTCCAAGTGTTCCTCAAGGGTAAAGCCTTGGTCTGCTGCTACCGTCTGACCTAAAACTGAGCTCCATGCTTCTTTCAAACATCCTTTAAGAACTGTGTCAGCTGCTCTAGATGAGCTGGATGGAAGATTTCACTCACTCGACTCACAAGTTTCTTCTGAAATATGGAGGGTTTAATGCTTTAAAAAGTGTATAAAAAAAAAAGGTATCTTGTTGATGCCATATTTTCAACATTTATTATTTTTGGCGGTCTTAGTAAAGACTACAACACCTTCTAACTCTTTATGTAGTTTATGTAGCTGTATTTAGTTAAATACACACTTAAATCTTAAGGCATGCAAATGACAACTGGTTTTTCTGATGTGTAAATGTTGAAGGAATGATTGCCAGCGTAATCTGCACGTTTAAAAAAACAGAACCGCTGTAGGCATAATACTGTGCTGCGTGTTATGACAGGTGTAACACCAATATTGTGACAGCACTACGGAGTGTTTAAAAGACATTTCAGAGGTAATAGGACGGAGGAGATGCATTTGCACTTCCAATCAATTTGCATTGTGACGGCATTCATGTGCAGATGAGCTTATATCATCGTTGGAAATCAATCGAGCCATGACAGACGCTCGGAGAGAGGGTTTCTATCTCACACACTGCGGGGACGGCGTGGAGGAGAGTGTTATGAAAACAATACAACGCTCAGATGGATGGAGATGAGATGATTTTTAGAAACACAGGCAGATTAACACACACAGTTTCCGTTTGTCCTTCGCTTCGGTCAGTCGGGTCATTTCAGAGCAAGTTCTTATGAGCGAGGCAGCATGGAGTTTGGGAGAGGGCAGTGCGGAAGAACTGAGGCAGAGGTTAAAGGCATTTCACGGTGAAGGACGAACTCGATCAGGACAGAGTAAAAGTAAATACACAGCAAATAGGAATCTTATTATAGGTCCAGGAAGGCAACAACTAGAAAAAAAAAGCTGACAGATGATTTTATGAAGTGTACAGGACAGGACTCATAATCCAAAGGTTACGCTTTCCCAACCTTGGGGTCCAGACCCCAAATGAGGTCCCTGATATCTCAAAGTAAAATATACTGGAGCATTCTGCCTTCTTTAATCTACACGCCGTTAACCATTTCAGCATTGACTTCTGAGGGCTAACAAACTTGCAGTATCTCGGTCTGTCTCTCATCTGTGCATCATGTGTCCAGCTTTAATATTCAGTCTTGAAATCTGTGCACAAATCTCAACCTCGACCTTTCTGCCTCGGCCACAATAACACTCCTGAAAAAGCCCAAATGTGTGGGAAATGAATATTTACTTTCAACATGTGACAATGCCACCTTAGTCTGCTCAGTGAGACTTTCTGCATGCACCTTGCTTGGTTACTTCGTCTTCCTTTTCCATCCAACACCTGAATAATACACTTTTCACACACCCACCCACTCACTTACTCTTCTGACTCTACTGACATAAAAAAACTAATCTCTTTTGCAATCTCTTCTTTAAACTGCTCTCCAACCATGTCTATGAACTTAATTGTTCAGATCATACAGCCCATGAAGAGCAATATTTTTGGTTTGTGTATATTAAAAAAAGGGTGTGAGGTTACATCTTTGTGTAGAAGGGATTTCATCAAGCGGCAACCTTCGGTGTGGAAAATTGTGGAAAATCCTGCAGTTCCTCTAGTGTCCACTAGAGGCTGGCTGCAGAAACACAGGAAGTCACATACACACCCATTCTAAAAATCCTGTTTTTACAGCAGAGATTAACATGTTTACAGCCTGGTTCAAAAAAACAAATAGGTCTGATTAGCTCATGTCTCGATCGACACACACTGTACGGGGGGGGTGAATGTTTTGATGACTCATCAGTTTTGATTTGATGAAGGATAAGAGTTATTCACAATAAGGCGTGTAGCTGACCTGATTGACAGGTGTAACGGTTTGTCAGGAGACTTAAAACCCGCCTCAGCTCCAGCTCTCAGTCTGTCGTTAGGTTGACTGAAAGTTAGACTGAGACAGCATTTCCAACATGGAGACCGCCATCGATGGGACTCAAGCGCCCCCTGCAGGAACTGATAGATGACGTCACTCAGGCTGCAAACATTATTATTTCCAGTTAATGGATTCTCACCCAATGCTGCAAAATGACTTTGGAGAAATATTGCTAAAAGAGTTTTTTTGTTGATTGAAAAAAGGTCTTTGACAGAGCGACCCAATTTCACCCTTTTTTTCAAACCAAATGTTTCAACGTTAAATCTTAGTAAGTGCTAATTGGGAGGAATGAAAACACAGAAACATAGAGAATGAAAAAAATTAAACATGCTGTGTGGATTTATCTCTATTTACTTCCCGTGCATCCGAACTAAAAATAAATATTTCTCCAACAACAACAGCTGGAAAGACTTGAATTGTGTCTCTCGCTGTGGAATCACCTGTATCACAGTGGCAATCACTCGTCTGTCATGTCCTGACCTTACTCTATCAGTCTCTCCAGAGGTGTTGACACTCACCATGTTCCTGATATCTGGGAACAACCATCCCTGCAGCCCCCTCCTCACCCCTTCCTCCTTGTCACAGCCGAGGCCACAGGCCTCATGGGAATTGCCGATCTCTACCCGGCACCCTATCAGATTGTTGACACGAACAGATACCCTCGCAATGAAAATATTTTGCTTCTCCTAACGCTGACATTGGCCTACATGGACCGACATCTTTAACCCAGCTGGGATAAACAGCTCCTGTGTGTGTGTGTGTGTGTGTGTGTGTGTGTGTGTGTGGGCAGCTGTGAAGGCTTGTGGGTTCCTTGTTTGCGAGCAGGTGCTTTATTTGTTTTTAATATCGCGGCCAATGTGAAGAGTTTATAACAACCTTTGTTAAGGGGGTTAGTGATACATGGACAGAATCTATATTTTTTTGGTGCATGTTGCATATTTTTTATTGAAATTCTTTTTTTTGGTTCCTTTTGCAATGAGAGCAGCAGTCTCAGCTCTCTCTTTGATTTGTTCCAAGTAAAGCGAGTAGCAAACTTAAACGCCTTTTCGCCAGTTCAATTCTGACTTTGGGAACAGACGGTAAGAGAAGAGACAGAAGACCAAAGATTGTAAGTCCCTGTTCTCTTCTGACTGATGGAGGTCAGAAGTTTATAAAGAGAGCAGACCTAAAATAGACTTGTAGATATAAATATGTCAGTCTTTAAAGGCCCTGACACACCAAGGACATCGTCGGCAGTCGGTAGGTGGACCGTCGGTGAGCAGTCGTTCCCCTAGTTTTTGCGCTGTGTCCGGCTCCGTCACTATACCGGCCGGACTTTTTTTGGCCGATACGACATGTTGAATCGGCGGTCGCTGAGAGGAATCTCTCTGATTGGCTGTTCTGGGGTTTCATTTATCTCCAGTTCTTGACACAGGTTCAGGAAAGCCCCTCGAGCATGCCGCTGTAGAATCCATGCTTCCACCCATTAGTGCGGTTGCTCTTTATTTGTCGCCTCCGCCGACGGGTAGCGACAGAGCCAGACACACCGTAAAAACTAGGACCGACGGCCGACAATCTCCTTGTTGTGTCAGGGCCTACAAGTCTACATGTGGTCAAATAAGACCGCCCAACACGTTCAAACAACAAACAGTGATGAGTGAGGGATGTAATATTAACGATGGACCTCAGAGCTCCGTGATACACAGAGTGTACAGCATGTTAGCTTTGATACGATTTAGCATTTTTAGCATCACATATCAGCTTGCTGTTTTGTGCAGTTTTGGAAAAGTATTTTTTGCTGCAGTTAAAATGACTGAACAGTAACCTCTCCCTGCCATTTAGAGTGGCCAACTGTGTATTTATAACATAAAGTGAGCCAAAAATACCTGTAGACTTTTCAACGTGAACTGTAGCAGGTAAGATGAGAATCCTGAAGAGGCCGTGCAGCATTCCTGACTACAAACCTAAACGCTAAAGTCACTTCCTCTCTGTCCTCCCCTCCATCCTACACACTCCCCCTGGAGGATCTGCAAGAAAAACAAATCAGCCATCTTGGACCCCAGTGGCCGAATGCGACCGTCTGTGGAACTGGTCGATTATTTTTACCAGACACAGGAAAGAGCCAACTCACAATAAACTCAGAGAAAGGTGGTGACAGATCTTGTTAACCCTATTATGAATGAAAGGGAGAAAGCGGTACGGGGGGCAGAAGGGTGCGAGGCGAGCGTGTGCCTAGATGTCTCTCCGAGGTTAGGTCATGACCTTTAGCACAACCTGATGGAGAACACACACGCAGATATGCACAAATATGTACAAAGAAGTGAAGTGTGCATCATGTCCATCTTTGGCTTTGAACAGAGTTTGGACTCATGTATATGAATGAAACCAAAGTGCTGTAGAGAACCCCATTACTGGGTCTGAGCAAATAGTCATGGGACCAGATCTTTGTGGCCAGAACTTTTCTGTTAGCTCTAATATTTTAGCAGCTATATCAACAGTAATCTTAGCCAGACCAGGTCCCTGGCAGATGTTTGAGGGGCCACTCATACCCGACAGACAGACAAGAGCACATGTCCTCAATATGTGATGACAGAGCGGTCAAGCTGATGTTCTACCAATAAGTTCATATATTTCCTCTGCATTCATTTAGAAGTTTGCAGACAATGCTTTGAAAGTCATGGTGGACACTACTGAAGTGATCTCTGCCTCAATATCAATCAGTAATAATATGTATAGCGCCAATTCATAACACAGTCTTGTCTCAAAATGCTGTACAAAAGAGCATATGGGATAATATGCAGGACGGATTTCTCACGATACTGTCGTCCACTTCCTCTCCGCTGAGGTGGAGGTCAGAGCAGGCCGTGCATGAAGGAGGACGGTGGTGGTTGTGGGGACGACACAGTCTGATGGTGGTGGCTGGGCGTCGGGGGACGTCGAGTGGTAGTAGTGCCAGATCACCTCGCTGAAGGTTGGGGGAGCTCTGTCTACTCAAGAGCCTGGCTGCCGGGGCGAGGCCTCCTGGGCTACTTACAAACTGACACAGAAGAGGGTGGGGGTCAATAGCAGCAGCCGTCGACACCAACAATCCAAAGAAACCTACAAGACATGAGTTGGCATCAATATAGCTCAGACAAATTATGTCTGTTGTGGGAATCTGAGCGTAACTTACCATATACTGTAAATCCGTAAGATACACAAATATTCTACAATACAATATACATACTTCTGGTACAGATTGAGGTGCAACGTGTCATGTTAAACCAGAAGCTTCTTGTGCCTTTGTTTTTATATTTTTCTGCAGCTGCTTGCTCTGGATGTCACTCATATTTTCTGCATCTGTGTTTCTGAGACTTCACTCCGCTGACTTCTCGGTGAGGTGCTGCATTAGCTCACAAGCCGTTATCACTCACAGTGCCTGGTCTGAGTACAAGATTTGATTGGCTGAGTAGCGTCACGTGGCGATTTCTGATGAATTTCTTGATCTGTGACCTCCCTGGCCCCAATATCATGCTGTTGAAACCGCTACCGTAAAGGCAAGAAAGCTACACCAGTTTTTTTTTTACAGTAATGAAACTGATGCTGTCGCTATTCTCACACACTGCGGGATACCACATCACCATATCACCACCAAAGCCTGTGATGATGTTTCTGCTGCTGACAACAGCTTATGTTCACGCTCGTTGTCATTAAAACGTACCATGCATATTGTAATGCTGTCTGTGTCCTGAAGAGGACCCAACAGGAGAAGCTTGGGGTCTTCAGGGCTCTCCAGGTCACTTCATGTATAACGGTCAGCAGACGCAACGCCTCTGAACCTGTTTGCATCGATATCTTGAAGAGGTCTCTCCCAGTGAACACAGAGGCAACTAAACACTGAAGCTTCCTGGCACTACCTCAGAACTTGGAGCTTCGTAATCTTCAGGTTTTTAATACGCTTACAATGTTTTACAAACTGGACTAGCAGAAAGGAGAGTGCTTCTTAGGTTGGTGTTTAAAAATAAAAACGGGACACGCAATAGGTGGAGAATCAAACACAATCAACAAGAAGTAGAAAAACATTGGGCCCAGTGTGGACTTGGCTGCTGGCCATTGTTCTAATAAGTGCCCATTAGGAAATGGACTGATTCCCTCGCAGAGACCTTAAACTAATTTCCTGAGGCTTACGACTCCTTTGAAGAAGGGGGGCACTGAGAGGCTGCGTGTGCCACCGGGTCGCCAAGGTGACTGGACATCCCGGCAGGAAAAACAGGAAGTGAGGGCAAGGAGTGACTCTGATTAGACCCCTCCTCGCTCGCGTGCAGCTCCTTTCCCCTCTTTCATTTGTTGTACAAGTGTTAATGGGACTGTGTCACCCAAAATAAACATGGAAACCACGTGAACATGGTCCGGACTTTCATACTGCTCTGACTCTGCATGCACATAAATACACACAGTTCACCTAACCGACCATCACAAAAGTGTTTTGAATTCAAGGTAATGAAACAACTCGAGCTCTGCCTTTTTCTTCATGTTGGTATGACTCTGATGTTCTCAGATCTCAGCTACTCCTCCACACATCTGGACTCTAACTCCATGATAGGATGCAGATTAGAAGTTATTGTTAATTAAACTGTCCCCATTCTCCGTTTATCTCCTGAACTTGTCCTTGGACTATTTTTGTCAGACAAAATACTTTCTCCTTCACTCGAAGATGAGCTTTCAGAGCTGAAAGATGAGCATTTATCTTTTAAAGGTCACATATTCTCCTCCTCTTCAACAAGTGTAAATAAGTCTCAGAGCTCCCTAAAACATGTCTGTGAAGTTTCTTGTTCTAAATCCACTCTGATCCTGTATTTGATCATGACTATAAACCTCTCTATTTCAGCCCTGCTCAGAACAGGCTGTTTCTGTGTCTGTACCTTTAAATGTAAATGAGCTGTGTCTGACCACGCCCCCTCTCTGGAAGGGCTTGGGTGTACTCGGTCTTTCTCGCTCCATGTCCTATTGTTTACGGTGAGAAGGCAGAACAAACACCTAGCTGTGGGAGTGTCACCCACCTGGGGGAGGGGTTACTGCCCTTTGTGATGTCATGAAGGGAAAATCTCCAAACGGCCTGTTTGACCACACATTTTCACATTCTGTGTGGAGCAGGCAAAAGATGGAGAGGATGGACTTTACTCATGACTGGGAGGTTTGTAGACAGACTAGACCAGACATGGGCAAATTACGGCCCGCGGGCCATATACGGCCCGTTGGGCTTTTTAATCCGGCCCGCCGAACTTGTCCAAATTATATTATTATTAAATAAAATTTTATTATAATTAAACCTTGCTCGTTTTCCCCTGTAATGCCCGCGTTTCCCCAATAGATGGCGCACTTCAGAGTGTGGTGTATTATTCCCTTCTTCACTTTTTCGCTTTGCCCTATGAACCCGTATGAGCCCTTCTGTAAAAATGAGCGGATCAAAGAAAAGAAAAGTGGACAGTGAATGCCGAGTGTTCAATACGGAGTGGACAACTAAATATTTTTTCACTGAAGTCCGTTCAAAGGCTGTATGCCTGATATGCCAAGAAACTGTCGCAGTTTTCAAAGAGTACAATATCAGCCGTCACTTTGCTACAAAGCATGCTAACTACGCTAGCAAGCAGTCCCCGCAAGAACGGGCGGCTGCAACTCAGAGGTTGAAGGCTAATTTACAGACTCAGCAACATTTTTTTCACCAACAAACTGCGATTCAAGAGTCAACTACCAAGGCAAGTTTTTAGCTGGCATTCAAATTAGCAAAGGCTAGCAAGCCTTTCTCCGAAGGCGAGTTTTTAAAAGAATGCGTGGTAGAGACAGCAGGTCTCTTGTGTCCGGAGAGCCAAGGCCAGTTTGAAAAAATCAGTTTATCACGCAGGTCTGTGACTCGCTGTGTGGAACTGATTGACGAAGATATAGCCAGCGATTTAAACAAAAAGGCTGAGTCTTTTAAGTTATATTCACTAGCGCTGGAGGAAAGTAATGACGTAAAAGACACTGCTCAGCTCCTCATTTTTATCCGAGGGATTAATGACAGATAATGGAGGAGTTTTTGACCATGGAGTCCCTGAAAGGAAAAACGCGAGGAGAGAACTTGTATAACCAGGTGTCTGCTGTCATCGAGAGAATGAAGCTACCTTGGAGTAAACTTGCCAATGTCACAACGGATGGATCGCCAAATTTAACTGGAAAACATGTTGGGCTGCTGAAAAGAATCCACGATAAAGTGAAAGAGGAAAACCCTGACCAGGATGTTATTTTCCTTCACTGCATCATCCATCAGGAATCTCTGTGTAAGTCTGTATTGCAGCTTAATCATGTCGTGAATCCAGTTGTAAAACTTGTTAACTTTATACGAGCAAGGGGACTTTAGCATCGTCAGTTTATTATGTTCCTGGAGGAAACTGATGCGGATCATCAGGACTTACTGTACCACTCTGGTGTCCGCTGGTTAAGTTTGGGCAAAGTGTTTCAACGAGTGTGGGAGCTGAAAGAGGAGATCAGCACATTTTTGGAGTTAATGGGGAAATCCGACGAATTTCCTGAGCTAAGCGACAAGAACTGGCTTTGTGACTTTGCATTTGCTGTGGACATATTTTCACACATGAATGAGTGTAATTAAATGAATGCATTTGGAAATCAATTTGTACAATGAGCCTTGCATATTCATGCTTTGCTACCTGTTAAAGGCCAAATCCTTTCATGTAATGGCTTTTACATGTCATTTATATTAGTTCACACAAACACTCCATCCATCTGTTCCTGGCCCTGTTAGAACCCATTGTGGCCCGCGAGTCAAAAAGTTTGCCCACCCCTGGACTAGACGGATATAATATTTCACATGGATTGTACATTGAAATGGTTTGACTTATTCCGAGGTCAGACTACGATGGTCACTGGGTCAGATTAGGCGATCAAAGAGTCACAAATTGGTTTTTGATTTGACTGACAGACATGACAGACTACACGATGATACCCGACCAATCATCATGGCCAACGTGATGACATTGGAAGGAAGAGGGCGGGGCTAGATGACATCCGGAAAAAAGACTGAACAAATTAAAAGAAAACTGTAATTCCCAGAGCTTGACAAACTTCCACAGTCTCAGAGTTCCATCTTACAGCACCAACCTCATCATTCTTTGCTCGTGCTCCCATTGGTCAACCTCACTGATGTGGCCTTCATAGTTTTTAAGGACATGCCTTCATTAAATGGGATAAAAAAGTCGGTCCTGAAACCCTACGTCTGCCCGTCGAGCTTTAATTGTCTTATGATGTGTAGCCTGACGTCGGCATTCGGCAGGAAGTAATGTTCCATGGTGAAAATGTTTAATCTGAATGACATTACATGTGTGAAAGGATTAAGGCTAAAATGTAAAAACACAGATTCCCACAATAAATGTCTGGTGAGGTGTGAAGCTCTACTTAATCTTCACCCACCCCCCTTCACAAGCTCACCTGAGACCCCGCTGCACCTGAGTGCAGAGATGTCGGGGCAGGGTTGGGTTGGGGGGGGGGGGGGGGTCTGAGAGCTCGTCACAACATCGGGCTGCTCACACATGTCCCGGGACAAAGACCCCAACACCTGTGGGTGCAGAGGTCGGGGATGAGGATGGGGAGGGGGTCTGTGGGTGGGTTGCAGGGAGCGTATGAATGCTACGGAGACATGCATGGTAACCGAGCTAAGTGCTTGAAGGCGTTAAAGAGGATGTGTGTGTTTGAGGCATAACTAGCAAGAGAAATGAATGAGAAAGTGTTGAGAGTGTGCTGCACATGTGTGTGTGGTGTGTGTGTGTGTGTGTGTGTGTGTGTGTGTGTGTGCAGTCCTCTCCACGTCGCTGCCTCTCCATACAGTCCAGGTGTGCTTTGGGGTCTATTGTCATCCCACTGGACTTATCGGCCCCTCTTCTCTCTGTCAGCTACCTGCCCTTTGATGTCTGGGAAGTCTTTCACCCTGTTTCCGTGTGGGTCAACATTCCAGCAGCCACACACACACACACACAACCACACATGTACACACACACATCAACATACAAAAACACACCTGCGCGTACACACACACAAACATCACGAGATGTTCCTTGAAACGCACACATTCGCAGAGAAGCGAGGGAGGGATGGGGAGAGCGAAGGGAGGAATAACAAAGGAACAGGAGGGGAGTGAAGTACAAGTAAACACTCGCTGTGTATCAAAGAGACTTTAAACTGAGAGAAAAAACACACGATCAGGGCGAGCATGAGTGGAGAGGTGGTGTTCGTCTACATTCACTACAGCCGAGTACTGTTGACACATTAACATTAAAATCATTTGTAAGAAACACTGTATCTGTATTCTCTGGCTGACTTCAATGTGCATGCAAAGTATGGAACTGACAGTGTCTCCTTTCTAATAACTGACATTATCAGCATCAACATGTATCAATGCATCGTCGTAAGCACTAACGAGTGGAGGAAATGCAAAATTTTGCACAGTACACGTTTGTGTCTGCACATTTAATATGGAGCTAGCTGGGCGCTGGTAGCCTAGTGGCCCCCATACAGAGGCAGTAGTCCTCCAAGCAGGCGGCCCCGGTTTGAATCCGACCTGTGGCTCCTTTCCTGCATGTCATTCCCCGCTCACTCTCTCCCATGGCATCTGACTCTATCCACTGTCCTATCTAAAAAAATAAAACCCCAAAATAAACCTTAAAAAAAGAAAATATGAAGCTACAGATAGCAGAGTTGTTGTTGTTGTTGATGATGTTTTTGCTCCGCCCATGTGTCTCTATCTTTCTTTCTTTCGGCATCTCCCTCTATCACACTCTCCAGACACAGTCTCAGCGGATGGCGGTGCACCCCATGTACAGAGGCTATAGTCCTCGTTGCCGCGCCCGTGGGTTTGAATTTGACCCTGGCCCTTTACTGCATGTCATCTCCCCCCCCTCCCTCTCTCTCCTCCTAACATTTCCTGTCTCTCTTCAGCTGTCCTATCTGATAAAGGCAAAAATGGCCCAAAAATGTAAGTTGTGGCAATTGGAACAACTGCAAAAACTTCTCCGTAGCGTGCATCAGTAGGAAGGCTTTCTAGACCGCCAGGTGAGCCGCAGCTATGAAGGAATTGATTCGAAGTCGAAGACAAGTACCTTCAAATTGTCAATGAGTGCATAACCTGAGTATGTCATTTGATCACTGCTAATAAAGAGATATCCAATAAAACAGACACTAGACATAATGTAGGTCACTTGTTTTTTTTCATCATCCCTTCACACTCATGTCCTGCAGAGTAACTGTATATCACAGCTCCAGAACCATAAGGTCTAACCAGAAGTTTTGTCTCGAGTAACGCTCTTCCCTGCTCACGTTGTGCCTGTCTGTGTCTCTGGTTATTTTCTCAGCGCTCTTGATGACTACAGCGCTGACAGACGACAGACTGTCAGGGGCCTCTGATCACACAAACAGCTCCGGCAGCACACTTTCACTCACTGTTACACCCCATTTCAATATACTCAGCTGGACTCGGCACTCCAAACACAACAGCAGAGATGGAGATGGCTCCAGAAGGAGGGTTTAATCGTCAGGATTGGACATGTTGTTAGCTGCTTTGTGTAGAAAGAATCCTCTCTGTTCGGATGTACATTAAAATGTTGTGTTAAAGCAGCCAGCAGGGCCGTTTTTTAAATGGCTTTTATCAGGACAGAAAAAAATATATACAAAATATCTTCTTTTGTTAAATTCTGTCTGGAAAGGAGAGAAGGGGTGGTCTCAGGGTTCAATTTCTCGATTTGACCTCTGCACTTGATGGTGTAGTTTTACATTTCAGGTTAATTGGTGCAGAAATTAAGCCTGTGTGTGTGTGTGTGTGTGTGTGTGTGTGTTTGCTTCTGGGCATGCATGTGTGTGTGTGTGTGTGTTAGGGTTGGTGCCGGGCCTGTATATCTCAGCCTCCCTCTCACAGCCAGGTGCATGGCAACGCTGTGGAGCTTTTATCCCAGGCAGATCCCTGGGAATGCAGGGAATTTCTCCCAGACGCTCCTGGTCACAGTGCCCCGGCAGCTCCTACTTACCAACACACAGACACACATATACACACTCTACACCTCCTCCGCCTCCACCCTACTAACCCCGACATCATTGACAGACACAGCCCAAAGAGCAGACACCTGGCTTCACATGCACACAAAGACACACACACACACACCCTGGGGAACGGCGGGGAAAGTCAGGGATCAGCAGAAACACTCTAGAGAAACAGGAGAAGACAGAAGGGACCAGATGCAAGATAGTACTCAACAAGAGGAGGGGGGGTCGGGGAGGGGCACAAAAAGTGAGACTGAAACAAAGACAATGAGCAAAGATTGAAAGGTTGTCATGTTGAAACATCAAAACACTACATTCACATCTAAACCAACCAATAATGAAGGAAAAAACATCACGCTGCAAAGTAATTCCTCAAGGATCAACATCAATGTCAAGGTCAACTTCACGACTCCTGTTCAGTGTCGGAGAAAGTCCGGGGAAGGAAGAGTTAAACGGCTCTCTGAGGGAGCGGCCTGCCTGTCAGTCAGGAGTTAACACCACCTGAGAGTCCTGTCAGCCTCACTTCCTCTCCTTTCTACCGCCTGCCAATCAACCTGCCACACATACCTGTGTGTTGTGTGTGTGTGTGTGTGTGTGTGTGTGTGAGCGTGAGTGTCTCTGTGTATTTATATGTCAGCTTTGTATGGATTGAGAGTAGAGATAACACAAGGATAACAAGAGTTTGGGCTCTCCTATGTATGGCAGGCCAATTAAGGAAGTGCAAAATATGAAAGACTTATCAGATAATGTGAAAAGAAAACAATGTGGTGGCAGAAAGCAGCTCTGCAGTGGCATTACTCCTTGTTGTAGCACTGACGGGCATGTGCGATAATGTCTTGTCTCAATTCACACGCTGAAAGAATGAAAATCATTTAGCTGCTGGGAAGAGAATCCACATGCTGGTTTTGTCCTCACACACACGCACACACACACACACACACACACACACACACACACACACACACACACACACACACACACACACACACACACACACACACACACACACACACACACTCATTGTCTAAACACTGCAGGGCATGGTTCTCCACTCCCCTCCTCTTCTCTCCTGCTCTGTGTCTGCACCTCTGAGGCCAAGGCAAACACTATGTGTGTGATACACACACACACACACACACACACACACACACTGACACTGACTATTCTGACACCATTTTTCCCTCTCCAGTCCAAACCGATTCTGATACCTAGATTTGCTAATTTCAAATATCAATATGATACCATGCAGCCTGACACAATACGATAGAGTACAATAAGATACGATATGATACATGATGACTGTGGTTCCCAAACTTTTTCTGCGAGTGGTGAAGGGCATGTGAAGCGTCCTCAGTGATGCAGACCGCTCTCCTTTCTGCTGCACTCGTCTAAAGTTCTGACAGTGTTGGATTTGAGTTCAGTCGCTGATTTTCGCTGTTTGAGGATTCCAGTGAGTCTTTCTCTTGCATTTCTCGGTGAGAAGGTTGCACCAGGATAAACCGTTAGATGAGAGGCCTCATCCAACCAGTGACAGGTACACTGTTGTTAGATAATAGGTCAGATGTTTGTATGTTTGTGTCTCGTCTTTATTTTTTTGTTGCAAATGGAGCAGCTGTGATGCAAGACAAATGTCCGACTGTTTTTGACAATGAGAGAGAGATATCACTCAATCACTCAATCAATCAATCAGTCTAATGATGTAAACAAGTTTATTTAGCAGTAAAGGGATGATAACAAAGGGCTTTAAGGACACAGAAAACGGCCCAGCCTGTCAGTCTGTACAGCTGTGAGGTGTCTCTGTCAGTCGGCTGGTCTCTGTTTCACACAGGATTCCTCCTCGGCTCTCTAATAGGCTGACAGCGATCCCTCCAACCCCTCCTTTAAAGCCTCACGATGCTGACCTGCTATTGGATCCCCTGGGGCCACAGACCTCCCCCACACTAATACAGATACACACTCTGCACTTACACGTGTACATGACTGTGCGTGTGTTTTTTGTGTCACCTGGCTGTTGTTGTGCCGCTCTTTTTAAACATAATGTGTAAAAAAGGAGTCCCTGATCCACAGACGCTCAACACTCACTTTTTACATTTGTGGATGTGAAGCTGAAATTCTGAAGCAAAAGAAGGACGAAGAGTTTGAAACACAGACGTGCTCCCTGTCCTCTGAATTTCTATTCTGTTTAGTTTTGAACGGAGATGCATCAGTGGAGAGATGGCAGAGTAACGGAGCGCAGCAGAGCTGTTGGGGTTTGAGACCTTGCTCAAGGGCACCTCGACAGTACATGTGATGTGACCTAGTCCCTCTCCAGCTACCAGAACGTCTTCATTACTTTGGATCCGATCCCTCACACTAAGCTACTGCCGCCCAAACTCAATGCATAACAGTAAAATCTTCAGTCCTCATATTAATGTTCACATCATTTAGTGTTGCTGTGGCAGTTTGAGAGGAAACAACTCTCACATTTGATATAACCCTGTGGTCTTTATCAATATGTAGGTATCGTTCTTTTATTAGTTCTCTGAAGCCGACAGACTCAACAGTTTATATGAAGCACGTCGCCGTCAACATACCTGTCTATCAGTCTGTTTAGTCCTGACTTACAGATGGTGGAGCTAGCGGGGATTTCAAATCAAGCCCGGTCTGTTGTCTGTAGATGGAGTGCATCCTCCTTGGTCTGCAGAGCTAACGTGAGCTGCAAGATATTCTTTCTCTCAGGATGCTGTGCTGACGATTGCGTAACCGCAACATGTAAAGTAACAAGTGCTTTGAAATGTCTGTAATTGGTAGATACATGACTCGTTACTGCATAGTGGCATTACTCCCAACACAGCCTCTAAAGCAGCTGCTTGGAGGCTGATGGTGCATGTGAGCTGGCTCCAAGTACAAAGAATCTGTATTTGAAAAGTAGCTTTCTGTTGACTTTGAATCCTCTCAGTCAGCTGTTTAACATTCAGTAACTCCTGCAGCAGAGTTCAGGTTGTGCAGGAGGTCGAACCCTGCAGAGTCACTGTGCCCTGTACTGTCACACACCGGGCAGCATGATAAAAACTATACTTTGTTGCTTTTATATCAAAGTTAATGTCATATTGACATGTCTGAAAAAGTCACCTAGCTCATTGTCTTCTGCAGCTGAATGTCACAATTAAAACACAAAGGACCTATGAGTATGTTTCCCCTGGTCTATCCACACTGGTCACTTATTTCATGATGTTAAAGCAGAAGTAAAGCTTGAATTGCTTGTAATGAGTGAGATTCATGAAATGACAATGTCTTACTTCAGCTTATTCTCACTCTTCATACGCTTCTGCTACACGCTCAGGCTAGTTAAGTGTCTCCCCTCCGACCTCAGGTGCATTATTTGGGACCTTATTATCATTTTAAAGCTCCAACCAGCAGCTCCACTCGACCTAACAAATAGGGCCCGACCGATATCTGATCTGATACGATAAATTGGCCGATATCATTCTTTGGATTTATCCCTCAAATGCAGTTATCAAACACATGGGGAAAAGACAAATAGTACAACGAAGACAAGATAGTGACAGTAACTGAGCATGTACGAGCATCACCGCTCGACACTCTGGAGAGTGATGATGTGTTGTAATCCATATAGCGCCCTCTGCTGGTGAAAGAGAACAGCGAGTGTAATACAATGAAGCTCAAATGAAATGTTATTTGACTGGTTAATAAATAGTAATATCGGAGCATCTCAGCAATAAAATTAGCTGATAGCGATTGTCACTTGACACCCTAAAATAGGCCGATATCGTCGGCTGGCCGATGAATCGGTCGGGCGCTACAAATAACCTGAGCTCACGTCTAATCATCACACCTGTGTAGGTGTGCAAGAAATATTAAGGCTTAACCCAGGACTGACTGGCGAAATTAATTTGCTGCATGAACTGCTCAGAGCTAAATAACCACCACAAATGCTGTTAGTTCAACTTAGGCCAGCTTTGATTACTGAATTTGCATCATTGAACAACATGTGTCAGGAGCGTGTTCAGACTTTTAGGACTGGGGTGGCCCAATGTGGCACTGACATGTTCAGGAGTGGCCTGAAGTTTGTGTGCAGGAGGTTCGTGTCAGCAGACTTGAGTGTGCCGGTAAAGGAGCTCAGGCAGGTAGGGGGGGAGCCAGGTTATGGAGGGCGTTCAGTACAGTACTTCTAGCACAGTCGGTCACAGTCACAGGGCTCTGAATGACAAGCGGCCATCTTTATCTCAATTGTCACTCTTTTGTTTGGCAAGTAAATGAAGGTCTACTGTTACATGTGCACCCTACTAGCCTTTACATTCCCATAGAAACAGACAAACATGTAAACTAATAAACTGTTTTCTTTCTTGTTTTGAGTGTAGGCTCAACAAGAAGAATAGTTACTAGAATAAGAGGACTGATGCAGTCTCTCGTTTCATAGAGGTCGTCTGTTCAACCTCCGGTCTGTAAACGGGACTTTTCTCTGGATAAGTGTCTGACCCTCAGGGCAAATAATCCCAATGCTGTTTGATAGTTCATTGTCCATTATTGAGACCACACTTTGAGCAGAAGTGTGTGAACCTTGGGAGGTTTTCCACAAGTATGACGGGAGAAAATACAGGAAGAGAGGGTTAGAGAGGAGGTAAGCTGAGAGGAAATAAAGGACAGGAATCTTTCACAGAGATTAGCTCTGTCAGGGCTCTGACAGGAGATCTCACAACAGAAGGAAAAGAAGGAGTGGATGGTCATGTCATGCTTATGTGTGCTGCTGACAGTAATGGTCGATGGACTCAGCGTAAAGCTCGCTGAACATTAGAGGTCGTGACTGTAAGGTTTGAAAGAAAGCTGCATGAATAAGAGGATGTGTTTGTGCACAGGGAGACATACTGTAAAAAAAAAACTCCAATCCCATGAGTCACTCTGACGTTGCGAGCCGCACTAATTGGCGAAAACAGGAAGCGGGAAGATAGATCGAGGGATGAAATGAAAGACGGGAACACACGGACTCTCATCTGCGGCTCCACACCGGGTGCTTAACAATCTCTCCATCATCGTCATGTCATCACTCAATTAAAAGGTTAGGCCATGTTTGTCCTTTCTATTAGCGAGATTTGGAAAACATCAACAAGCACTTATTACCGAGCCTTACCGCCTCCGGGGCAACGCCGCTGCTAATTGTACTTTGTGTGTGTGTGTGTGTGTGTGTGAGAGAGAGAGGGGCTGCTGTTCTTTAGATACTTTTCACTGCTTGTTTTTGCCTTTACAGTATTTAAGAGAATAAAGAATGTCTCCTTTGATTACAACAATTTTGACATTTTCTTTCCAACTTGTAAAGCAAACTAAATGTATGCTGTTCCAAAATTGAAACTTAGGGCGCACTTACACTATGCAATCTGTACCGGGCCCGGCACCTTTGACCCCCAAAGTCCAGTTCGTTTGACTAGCGTGAGTGCTCCTTGTGCTTTTCCTTGGCCCTGTCACGGTTGGAAGCTGTCAACTTTGGTACGTTACAGTTGCTCATGCACGAGTACACAACATGGAGTATAATCGATCCCTGCCTCCATTATCGAGAAATCCCCGAGTGTTCTGGCTAGGTATGGCGCGGTTAACCAATTGGACCGGGATAAAAGAGAGAGACAGAGTGACACCAGCTGTCATGCTACGCTACGTTAGCTTCACTAGAGGGACCGAGCAGCGAAGCTTTGTATCTACTGAATAAACGAGAGAAGCATTTTGAGTACATCAAGAATGACCACAGAGTAATTCGACAGAGCCCCCGCTCACAAAACCTACCGGAAAAAAGTTTCAATATTAACGTTTCAGTTTACGTTAATATTGAGTGATACTACATTAGTCACTCATTGGAACATCAAGTTGGTCAGGAATAAATAAACGTGTCACTGACATTAAACAACGGGTAATAGGGAATATTTCTCAGACTATAAACGGGATGTCAAAATCCATAATCGTTGCATCCTTAGTTCTGGCTGTATCTGACTGAAATGACTCAAAATAAGCCACAAATAAGTTGATATTCTGTGTTGTTCCCTGATGTGCGGAGCTTTTATAAGATTAAATTCTGTAGACGAACAACCCAGGCTTTGACTCACATTCATCAGCTTCAGGAGAGCTGCCCAAATGTAACAGCAGAATCTGTCTTCATATGTGACTCAGCTGCAGGTTCAGACTTCAGAGTGTATAATTTTTGTACATTTGGATGCAGTTGATAAAACCCCTCATCCCGTCTGTTTCCCTGAGTCATACTCCTGCTCGTTTCTGTCAGGCTGTCTCCTTCCCATTTGTTGTTCTCTTAACTCATCTTGTAGGGACTCAGATAGGCATCTCCCCCAAATCTCAGACAGGACACACACATGCACACCACCATCTCAGACAGCGGAGCGAGTGAGTGTGAATGCCTCTGTGTGAGGGGTTGTGTATGACTGTGCACATAAAGTTTTGTGTGATTGAATCTCAACAGAGGAGATAAGGACCTTTGCTGTGATGATTCTGATTGTGTGAAAGTGTGTGTGTCGTGGCAGTTGTGTGTGCGTTGCTCGGCCAGTCTCTGGTATGAGTGTGTGTGTGTGTGTGTGTGAGAAAACCGGGAAGCTAACGACTCTGCACAACGATGCTGCCGATAAGGGGGAGAGTGCATGGTGTGCGTGTGTGTACTTGTGTGTATGTGTGTGCAGAGGTGGGATGGGGTTCAGTGATAGGACACGCTCGTCCATGCTGGTATTCGTGAGAGGCTCCCGAATACCAGGGCGGGATATAAGGAGGGAGGTAGGGTGGAGGTGGTGGGAGCTGTGGCAGGGAAATGCCCAAAGCCTGCTACTTCATCTCTGAAAGAAGAACACAGGTACTCCAACATGCGGCCTTCAAGAACAGCATGCTTTCGAGTTTCTATTTCCTCAAGCTGGGCACCCACTTCATTATGGACTTGGACAACTATGGCCTGCATTCCAGCACTGTTTGATTGTCTTTACTTCATATTTTGCAGTAATGATTGTCTTTCACACCTGCACAAAACTCCTGAAAACTGAAGTATTCCGGCTGAGCTGCATGTGTGAACGCAAACAGATAAATTTTTCTCTCTGACTTCACCCCGAGTTTCTCCTCCAGCCTTCTCATATTTATTCTGCAGAAAGTCAGAGTGGGCTGATGTGAGAACGCAGCAGGATATAATCAGGAGAATTCACCTGGAGCGAGTGGGAGGGGGTGGTGACGTTTATTCCCTGTGATCGCTGCACGATCATAGACTGTCTGCACGCCACCTCTACCATCTCCATACTCTAATGAACCTGCTGCATTATGTTTCCTGTTCTCCAGTATGTTCTTCTCCACTCTTTAGTTCAGATTGAGATTCTGTTCAATCTGTTCAACCACACACAGCATTGATATAAAGACAAATATTCTCATTATAGCGTCGTATAGAGGACTCTGTTGCTTGGTCTGCCACTTCTCCGTCATTGTTTCTAGATCTTGTCTAAAACTGGATTTTGAACCAGGCAGAAAACACGCTTCTTTCTGCTATAAAAATGTATTTTTAATATGGGACCTAATGGAGGTTTCTTGGATTGTGGAGCCTGCCTCAAGTGGACACTGGAGGAACTGCAATGTTTTGCATTTCTCCTGTGTTCTTCAGCACTCGAGCTCGCTGCTTGGTGAAATTGTTAGTGCGGATTCTTCACCTCTTGAGTGACAGGAAGAACGTTTTCTGTCAGCGAGGTGTGAATTATTTCATATAGTTGTCCGGCACATGTAGAGTTGTATGTGTGTAACTATACAAACGGTTTAGAGGAGTTCAAATCTTATGAGATCAGATCACTCATTGTAGTCGTTACAGGGGTGGGTTGGACTGAAGAAGCGCTTCTATTGGTCGAGATTTCACCTGTTTATTTCAAATTCTCTGCTTGCATTTTTTACGAGTTGGCACTGTCAATCATGTGTTTGTTTTGGCACGTAGTGCATGTATCATGTGTAAAAGCCCTTCTCTGTGAGTGTGTTTTGGCTTGTGTAGCTGCAGCTTTCACGTGTGTGTGTGTGTGTGTGTGTGTTGTGTGTTGAGTGTTGTGTGTATGCTGCAGCAGGTGTCAGTAGTGACGGGAGGAAATGTCTGAGCAGATTTTGGCTCAGAGTTCAAGTGTGAAGTGACATTCAGTACTAACACTCTCGGTGTAATTGCTGTGGCTTGCAGCTGTTCTCTAACAGAACACACACATACATTGTACACATCCCCAACACACCCCTGTGTGTGCTCATTAAAATGGTGCAAACTCGTCCCCTGCTTACACAGATTGTATGGAAGAAGTGGACACAGCCGATGTGATGGCACATGGTCTGTGGACTACTGTTTGAGGCGTAAAAGTCCCCTTTTTTCTATGACAGCTTTATTTTATTATTCTTATTTTTGGAGCCAGAAGGGACAATGCAGATGAAATTAAATAACTTAAGCACTAGTGTAGGTAGAAATTCTTGGGGCGCTGGTGGCGCAGTGGTTGCTGTGCGCGTCCCATGTGTGGAGGCTGTGGTCCTCCGGGGCGGGTGACCCAGTTTCGGGTCCGACCTGTGGTTCCTTTCCTGCATGTCGTTCCCCACTCTCTCCCATTTCTGGCTCTGTCCACTGTCCTATCTCTCCAATAGGGGCACAAAAATAAGTCCAAAAAAAGCTGAGCCTGTTTATGGATTTACTGAAGAGGAGAGACAAGTCAGTGACACAGCTTTACGTGTCGGTGCCGAGAATCAGTCATTTGCAGCTTCCACCTGCACACACGCAGATGCACCACCCTGTGTTTGTTTCAAATCTCATAAATCAATCAATGTATTTCTTCACGTTTTTTTATCATAGGTCGGTCACTCCAGGTCATGAGAGCCCTAAGAGGAGCAACATGACGGACACATCACACTCACTTCAACATGCATGCAGCTAAACTTACTCACATGGAGCAGGAAAAGAGTGATGGGACGTCTGACAGGAGCAAACAAAAGCTGTGCCCCTAAACAAACACACAAACACAATGAGCATTGAGAGAGAGCTCAACACACACACACACACACACACACACAAGTAAAAGTCCCATAAGTAGCTGTGACGTAAAGTTAGCTTATCTGCAAAAGTGTGTTTATGTGAGGATCTGTGCATTACACGTTTAAACGCAAAAGTGTATCCGTCCTTGTTCTAAAGTAGGGAGTGGTTGTGTGTGTGTGTGTGTGTGTGTGTGTGTGTGTGTGTGTGTGAGATTGTGAGAGTCGATTATCATTTTTAAAACAAAAACAAAAATTGAAAAATACAAAAAATGCTGAGATTGGTTTGTTTGTGTTTTTATAGAATCGTTAAAAGCAAAAACAATTTCAGAGCCTGTGTGTGTGTGTGTTTGTTAGAGATAGAGAGAGATAAAGATCAGTTTATGAATAATTTTAAAGCGATTTTGAAAACAAGCTTGTTTGTTTTGCGCCTCTTCAGATAAATGTATGAATGTGTGTGTTTCTGTTTATCGTGCATGATTTCATAAACATATTTTTCAAAACATTAAAAGTTAAAGTTATTCAATCAATCACACCAACACGTTTTCAGACACCACAGAACAATATTATTGAGCGTGTGATATCCATCAGCCGGCGTGTGGCACGGCGAGATGAAGCAGGAGCAGAAGGATGAACGGGGGCGGAAGGTAAATATTTGGACTACTTTAAGTGCTGGTGTTTACGTTAAGAGTAGCGGAGCTGTTTGTTTGAAGCCTCTCTCCCCTTCCAGTGTGTAAACTTGGCTACCAGATAAAGACACGGCCCCGCTCGCCCTCCCAGAGATGAAGAGGAAAGCGAGTGAGGGAAGGATAACAAAATAAACACAAAACAAATGAAGGAGCGCTGTTTCTGCCGCTCCTATCTCCATCAGAAACATTTACTGTACCGTGGCACAACAAATAACGAGGTGACAAGTGAGGCAGACATAAATAGCACTGCTGCGGACTCACACAGAGGACGAAGAGAGGGAAACAATAAGAAGTGACACAAGGAGGACACACATGGATGAAGAAATCAGCTGGAGGTAATCTGTCATTCCCACGGGCCTTGAGAACTCCAAATCATTCTGTGGAAATATGTGATCTGGGCAGGAGAGAAATGCAGGAAGAGGTGATAAAATGAGGCGTTACTGGAAATATGGGGTGATAGGAGAGGACCAAGACATGCAGCTGAGAGAAAAGAGGCAAAGAGATGTAAAGATAGAGAGCAGGCCGAGAAAACGGAGCGGGTTCAGCCGTGCCAAAGATGGAGAGATAACGGAGCCAATAAAGTCCAGAGTGCAAAAGAAAGAGGCTTTTCTGTGGAGTTCAGGGACGCTGTCGATCGGAAAATAGTCCACGATCCAGCTGAATATTTATTCAGCAAACAGAATCGAAATAGAAAGATGGAGGGAGAGATGGGTGCATGGAGTGAAGTCTAAATGTACGTGGATGGTAGGTGCATTTCATGGAAATAGAGGGCGAGTCTAAGAATATATCCAAATCCTGCACATCAGAGCGCTACCCCACTCACCTCCATTTAGACCCCCTCTATGAGTCAGCCTGATCGCATGTTGTCTGTCATGCAGTGTTCACCAAGCACGACGGCCAATCACGGCCTGATCAGCTGCTCCGGGATTGTTTCCCGGACGCACTCACAGTCCTCATGGCCCCATGTCTCTATGTTGACGTTGTGTTCAGTGTCTGCATCCCCGCTGCAAAGTGACTGAGGCAGTGTGCTCTCTGTTTACTTTTGTTGTATAACGTTTGGATCATTTTGATGAAGTTCTCATGAAATTCTAATTTGCATCGGGTTTTGTAAATACATTTCCAGTTCACTGTATCAGTGAGCGAATCACGGCAGCTGTTTTTGTTTCCTGTTTAACATGTTGTATTATGTGAAGTGTTCTCCTGTGTTTGTCTCTGCTTAAAGGTAGGGTTGATCATTTCCTCCAGATCCACTTTTGAAGATTTTGGTTGAAATTGTCTTTAGGTCCTGACAGAAATTAATAACTCATGTTCTGAAAAAGGAACAAAGAATATCTGTCAGTTGTAAGCCTGTAAAAACTTCAACCAATGTCTGCCACGAGGTACCAATCTGATGAACCAATCAGACGCCTCCCTGTCTCCCTGCTCGCTCTCTACCTCTTGCACCTCGTGCACGAGCCCACACTCAAAGCATGAGCTGAGGTCCGCTTCTGGAGCAACGGCGCTCGTTCATGTAAGTGAGGGGGCGTGGCTTTTGAGGGAGCACAGAGGGAAGGGGGTGAATGCAGACGGAGCACTGAGGGAATGCTACTTTTAACAGCATGTCCTCCTCCTCTGAGTTGGGCTCGAGGTTAGCTTTAGCTTTGGATCCTTCGAGTTTACACTGCTGGAAGAAGTCCGAACGGTGTCTTTATTTTTCCCGTGTTCTTTCGAGTTTCGGCTGTGGTGACTCATTAAAAACGTTTGAACGCCACTTTGAATCGATATTGTTAAGAGGGTGTTGAAATTGGAGTCAAGGTCAAGTTCAAGGTAAACTTTATTATCCCTGAGGGGCAATTTGCTTTACAGCCAGCAGTAAGTCTGAAATACACACAACAACAAATTACATTACAATTACATTATATTGTTGAGGAGAACAATGGTACCAGGGACAAATGAGTTTTTAAGTCTGTTAGTCCTGCATCTGGGCACAGTATATCTGCGACCAGATGGCAGCAGCTTGTACTCGGTGTTAAGGGAGTGGGTGCAGTCCCCAAGGATAACCTGTGCTCTTTTTGTTGCTCTGACTCTGTATAAGAGGGAGAGATCATCAAAACTAGAGCCAGCAATTTTACTGCACATTCTCACAATTTGCTCCAACCTCTTCCTATTTTTCAGATTGACAGACCCAAACCAACAAATAAAAGAGACGGTTAAAACAGACTCAATAAAACAGGAATAAAACATTCTCATAAATGTGCCTTTGCATAAACAGCATCTGTGTTTGCTTCGAATGTGAGGTTGTTGTCAATGATTGTCCCCAGGTATTTAAATTGATTCACCACCTCAACAGCCTGCCCATTAATTGAGGTGGGGGTAACAGGTGAAGGCTTCCTCCTAAAATCAAAGATCATCTCCTTGGTTTTAGAGACATTTATTTCTAAAAAGGAGCGTTTGCACCACTCAGCGAAGTCTGCCACTTCTGGACCATGGTCAGACTCCTGCTCACCAAGTAAAGACACAACTACCGAGTCATCTGCAAACTTGATTACTTGTCTGCCATCGTAATGACATTGACAGTCATTTGTATATAATACAAATAATAGTGGTGAAAGGACACAGCCCTGGGGAGAGCCAGTTGAAGACAAAAGAACATCCTATAAAACCCCATTTACTCTGACCTTCTGAGATCTATCAGTCACACCAGACTCTTTGAATAAAACCGCCTAATGGACTCCCTGGCTCGATGTCTTTTATGACGTGTTGCTTCCATAATATACGAAAAATATTTCAAACTATTTATAGAACTATTTTTGTCTGCAAAATGTGCAAACCAGACACGTGTGCAGATGCTGAAAAAACAGACGTGTGCGTGCGTCTGTGATTGTAAAGGTTTTATTTGTAGGGCTTTTTATGCCTTTATTTTGAGACATGATAGCGAATAGTCAGAAATCAGAACGAGAGAGAGGGTGGGGAATGACATGCAAGAAAGGAGCTACAGGTCGGAATCAAACACGGGCGGCCTGCTTGGAGGACTAAAGCCTCTATACATGGGGCACATGTACAAACAAACAAAAGCTCTCAAAGCCCCGCCCATCATTATTATGGACCATTTTGTGTAACTTCATAACATCCAGAATCATTTGTGTTTTAACATGGCAAAACGTGAAGTTGTTATCGGTTGGTGAATCCTCAAACAAAGCGATAAATGATCGTCCAAAGATAAAAAAAAAAGAAAAAAAAAGAAGGGTCCGTCTTCCACCCTGAGTGAGCCCACACATTCTCCAGATCGCTCTCATGAAAAGCCCTCGCGTGGCGGGGCAGCACGCTGATTCAGCTGCAGGTTATTGTCCCTCAAAGACGCTTTCTTACAGGGAAAATATTTTGATACATCTGCACATATTTAGCCCTCAGCCGTGCACACACTCGGGCTTATGCACACAAACACACTCCCACACTTTGAACAGAGAGGAGCCTCACAGAGCTGTCAGACGTGCTAAAACGTCGGTGGGCACTCTAAGCGATAGAAACGTTATCTGCACGTCATCGGCGGCATATCAGCCCACTGGGGAGGCCTATTGATCAATATGGCGGTTAATCCGAAACGGACTAACCCATGGCGATTTTCTCTCCCCCCCCCCCCCCCCCCCGCCTCAACTCTGCCTTTTTCTCCCCCTCACAACCGCGCGTGCTGAAGCCTTTTGTTATCCCAAAACAAAAACGACAAATGTTTCTAACTAAATGTCCAATACCACTTTCAGTGTTGCTCGCGGGTACGCATGGTGGAAATAAGAAAGGACTCTCAACGGGCCAGGAATTCTTTGAAGTGCACTGGATAGGGGGGGTTGGGGCACACACACACACACACACATCCTTGAATTGTTAAGACCTCTAAAAAAACAGAATGCTCTTATTGTCGCTTTAGCTCCTTGTTTTTAAGCATGGCAGCGCTTAACTTACTCCTTTCATTTACCATTTTTTACCACTAAATTGAACACTACAAAAATAACAGTTTGATCAATGTGGTCTTGCCAAAAACGTACCATAATGAACCACTTCTGTGGGTTTGTGGGGACGCTTGGACCCCACAGAAGAGTCAAACCTCTTGTATAAATCTTCAGTAAACCACAAACACTCGGCCCTGAGGGAGCAGTGAGAGCTCACTGAGCAGGAGAAGAAGTCATTGCAACATCCAAGCTGCATCATAATATAATGACACACTTCACTGCATCTACTGGAACTGTACGAGGCGTGAGACCTCAGGATGACCCCGCATGACCCTGTGGGCCTTTGGACTGAGGCGCCATGACAACAAGGCCTCACCGGTCGCCTCTCTCTCTCTCTCTTGTTATTTGTTCAGTATGTAGTACAAATTTCCCCCGTGTTGCAGGCATATAGGGATCAGCGCGGCGAACTGTGCCCAACCTCAGCTTACCTTATGGAGCTCGTTATGATGCCCCAGAGTTCAGCCCTGACAGATCCAATAACCCCTCCGCCATCGTTCAGGGGAGAAATTGCTCAGAGCGATCTGCGCCGAAGAAAAACGCCCCGCGCCTCACCCCGCGTTTAAAGTTATGATCCTTATCGTAATTAATTCAATAAAGCGGTAATGTGCTGCAAACCCGGCACCCCCCTGACTTGACCGGTGTGGAGAGGGGGGGGGGGGGTGTAGGCTTTCAGGTCCAGACTCTCTCACTGACTTCAGTGTCGAAGGTAATAGGGAGCAGACAGGAGTTGGACAGCGATACGTCTGCAGCGGCGCGAGTAAAGAGGCCTAATCGAATTTGTTTTAGACTTTAAAAAGATACTTTCAGGGGTTTGTGTTAATAACCTAATAATAATAAGAAATGGAAAGCTGATCCAAGGTCAACAGTGGAAGGAGGCCATTTTTAATTTGGAAAACTGGAGCGGGCTCCAAATAATTGGCTGCCATCCTGTGGATGCACACACACAAACACACACACAAACACACACACACACACACACACACACACACACACACGTGGCTCCCAGGGTCGCTGCGACATCACAGGGCTGAAGTAATAAAGTAAATGAATGCTACAACTGGTGAAGAGAGCTACAGACCGACACTGATGGAAATACTCAAGTAAAGGGTTAAATTAGCGAAATGAAACAACATAAGGAAGTAACAAAACAGAAAAGAATCAGAGGCTCAAGAAGATTTTGACCTCGACACATTTTTCTGATGAAAATTGAAAGGAGATTTAGTTTTGGTTCTGTTGGGTCAAAAGTTTGATCTGCACTGAGTAAAGAGTGACCACGTCGTTCCCTCCCCGAGCCGAGACGCATTACCTGGACTAACAGAAATATTATAAGTGAAAACACGAAGCATGTCTTCACAACATTTTAGAGTAATTGAGAACGTGACCTGGCTTTAGATGGAAAATAAGAGCCTGTATTGTGTATTTTTTTTACTCGAGCCTTAATTATTTCAACAGGCTTCTGGAGATGTAAACATTGATTAGGTGAAGGTTGTTATACGGTGTGAGTGTATGCACACATGAGATGCTGCTGAGGAAGCTTTTTAATTCCGCTGCAGTGGAGCTGCTCGGTGGCATTACCCACCCGGGCCCTGCATGGTCTCCTGATTCTTTAACACCCTGAGAAGGTGCATAAACACCACAAGGACATCACAAGAGAAGTGCAAACCAAAATGACAACGTGTGAAACACTTCAACGAGCGCTGAGATGAATTGACGACGGGCAGAACACTTTTGCACAAATTTTACAAATGACAGAATTTTGCCGTCAATTAGCTTGTTTTGACGGAAAGACTGAGCGTTTACTGTCTCAGGTGTGTTCCACAAAACGGACAAAAAATCATTCAATCATAAACTCCGTATAACACATTTTGCAGTCTTTGCGCCAAAACAAACTAATCGACGGCTCACTCAGTCACTTCCTGGTCACCTCAGCAATGGGTACTTTCCCTTTCTGGCAAGATTCTGTCATTTGTAAATTTGTCTCACCGCTCGTTAAAGTGTTTGGTATCTTGTAAATTAGTTTTCTAAAATGTTAATTTGTCTCAATTTTTGCAGTGTTTCACACTATGTAATTTTGGTTTGCACTTCCCAGCCACCGTAGTTAACAGTGACATGTGAAAATGTAATAAAAGGATGCAGAGGGGGAAAAAAGAGACTTGACACTCCTGGAAGTTTGTCTTAAAGTAGCATGAGGACTTTATAAAATGTTCTCCACTAATGGTGCTGCAGGGAAACTTTTGTATGACTGGGTTCTATTCATAAAAACAATCCTGCTAATGGTTTCATGATATGCTGCAGCGGCCTCAGTGTGCGTGGAAACAGAAAAGAAGTAGCCCCCCCCCCCCACTCCCTAATCTCACACAGTCGGTCTTTCAGTGTAAACCTCTCCAAACATTATCCACAATGTTGTCACATCTTAAAACTGTCTCAACGAGAAGGTCGAGGGTTCGATTCCCAGATCCTGCAGCCACATGTCTGATGTGTCCTTGTGCTAGACACTTAACCCCAAGTTACTCCCACTGCTTCATCTGCAGTGTATGAATGTGTATGAATAGGATGAGTTACCTCTGATGGTCACTTTACTCAGCAGCCTCTACCATCAGTGTGTGAATATGTAGGTGTGACCTGCGGGGTAAAAGAGCTTTGAGTAGTCAGAAAACCAGAAAAGAAATAAAACAAGCTGAAGTCCATTTTACCATTTATTCCTTAACAGCGGTTTTTGACACTTTTGTTAAGAAGACAAATGTTCTTGTCCGAGTCTGTCACGTCAGCATCACCCTCCCCGTTGACAACAACAAATGTTACCGTTTTATTTGGAGAATTTGTCGGCCAACGAAGGTGGCGAGGGAGGAGACTGCTCGAGAGTGAACGTGAATGTGGAGAATGCATGATTTAAAATATTGTCCACAGTCTTCTGAAACGCTCTATGAGAAAAGAAACTCACTAAATATGTTTGTTACCTCAGCAGCGCAGCTTCAAGTTAACCGTTTGGTGACTGTCTCGTTTGGTGCTCTTAGATCATTGGTTCAACAGTTCTCTCTTCATCTTGCAGCTGACTACAAAGGTGTTAAATATCAGGTAATAGAGGTTCCAGAAATGTCTTGTTGTGGAAAACGCATCTGGCTTTGTTAAGAGTGACAAATAGCGGTTATGTTGCGTGCCCCACGTGCAGAGGCTGTAATCCTCGTCCCAGCGGCCGTGAGTTCAAATCCGACTTCGGCCCTTTGTCATCCCCCCACTCTCTCTCCTCCCAACGGTTGCTGACCGTCTTCAGCCATCCTATCCAATAAAGGCAAAATGTCCAAAAAATACATCTTAAAAAAAAATAAGAGTGACACTTGGCTCTGCAAAATCTTCACTGGTTGTTCCTGATGTTCTGGAGAAGACTACCATCAGACCTGGGTCTGTTCTGGTGTTAGACTACCGAGGAGCTAAATGAAAACTTCAGTTTACTTAGATGGACACACTCGTAATGTTCCCGTCCCTATAGGAGAGGGAGACCTGGCAACAACACACAGCAACAAAAACAACAAAAACTCTCACACTGTGCACATGAAAGAATAAAGAAATTGTCAGCTAAAAGAGTCTTCAGTGAGCATTTAAAAACATTCAGGGTAACTGCAGGTTCTGCAGGTTAAAGTCAGGCTGCAGGTTGATCAGAGCTAAAGGTGCAGAAAGCCTAATAGATTTCTTCTCAGACTCACTTCAGACTTTGCTGGAAAACAAATTGCACCAAGTCCAACGGGCGAATGTCGTCCTAAATAATTCCCAGTGTGGCTTTATAAATTATGATGTGATAATGTTCGAGCAGGCATGCACTTAAAGCAGTCACCTTGACTTTAGAATAAAGGGGCTGAAAAGTGTTGAAACCGCAGTGAAGCTGGACCACCTTTGAAAACAGGAAAAAAAAAACATTGTTGAAGTCCTAACACTTAGCCGTGCTGAGCCGAGGGATCCAATGCCTCGAGGCAACGAGCGCTCTGTCGGGTCTCCTGTTACATTTTCTGAGGGACAAATAGTGCGAGTGTCTGTTTCTGGCAGAGAGATAAAAATTTAACTCGGAAATATTTACCTAAAATTTGAATATTGTGAAATCCCCCCTCAGAAGATTTGTTAAGAGGTCCTGTTTTTTTAAGCTAAATTAGGTGTTTGTGAAGCGCCTGTGACTGCCAATGCAAAAAAGTTTTCTGGAATCAATGACAATGAAATACCTGTGATCAACTGGAGGATGTGTGAAGGCTGTGTGTGTGTGTGTGTGTGTGTGTGCGTGTGTGTGCGTGTGCGTGTGCGTGTGTGCGTGCATGCGTGCGTGTGTGTGTTGCTGGGTGGTTGGCGATGAAGCGGGGGTTCGAAAGCTCCACTGTCAGCTCAGGATATTTGACCAACGATTGCACCCCCCCCTCCCTCTCCCCTCCTCCGGTCCCCCCTCAGATTGATTAAATTGGATCAAGATGACACCAATAATTGGCTCAAGCTGGGGCCAGTGCACAGACCCAACGATCCATATCTAACTCCTTTTGTTGCGTTGGTGTCCCTTTTCCCGCGCCGCGCTCCATTTGGAACGGTTTACCTTGGCTCCGTCACAAGCGTTTCAGTCCCAATCCCCCGCTGAACACAACAGGCCCGCTGACATCATGAGAGCGACAGGAAAGGTTACATTTTTCGCGGATGTCTGGGAAATTAGCGGCGCGCTGGCTCTTTTATGGTCACCCCATTCATCCCTCTTGTTCAGCGTCCCCCCGGGGAGACGCGCTGAGAGAGCGGATGATGTGTTTCGGTGTGAAATGTTCCCGTTTGATATCTACACCGATGACCTCAAGGGACAGTCCGATGGAGAAGTCCAGAGGAGGATTTATTCTGAGTGTTTCGAAACAGTGATAGGAATCTGTGCTTGATCAATGTAGATTAAAAAAAGACTCCAAATAGAGAGTGTACAATTTTGGAAAAGAGAACTCAAATTAATTTCATCAGCATGTTTTGGAAATCCAGGAAAATGAATTTCTGGTGCAGAAAGATGGGACAACGCTGCTGCTAATCAGCCTCCTTCTACAAGGCTCATTTATTTATTATGGAGATGGTAAAGCAAAATGTTTGAAGCTCTTATGAATTTAAAGTAAATTGTTACAAAGTGCAGCAACGTGAGAATAGAAAAACTTAATCAGAAACAATATACACCTCACAGCTCGGGCTGGTGACCCGCCGATGCCTGCTAAACAGTGCTGACATGTTTGTTATGCTTAGAAATTCCTGACTACTGGAATCTACTCTCAACCCTTCAGGTTGCTGATTTTTTTCCCGGCCACTGCATCGTCTTGGCCTCGCTTCTTCTGCTCCCTTTAAAAAAGGCGTACAAACATCCTGACAACTGGATGAAACTGTTGGATATGTGGAGCAGCAGGTATCAAACCATCTCGTACCTTTGTTGAAAGTAGGTGAAGCACTGAAAGTAGGGCACCGAGAACAGAGAAATCAGGTAAATGGTGCCGGTTATCAGTGCGCATCAGACGCCCGTCGACCTCCCTCGTCTGAGGCATTAAATTAGGCACTCTATCTAATGCTCTAACTCAGCCCAGTAGGCCGAGGTGATCCTGCCGCGCCAGAACTGTGCACAAAAACCCGACCAGTCACATCTGATTGAAGCAAAGCCTTGTGGATCCCATCGCTTCGTCACCAAGGTTACTAATCAGATTTCCATCCAGTACAGCCACATGCAGGATTTCCTGATCAAACGTTGCGACTTGGCCCCACTGACCGGCCCCCGGTCCCATTATCTAACATGTTTTCTATGTGACGGGGTCAAGCAGAGTGTAAAGCTCGGGGAGAAACACTATACCTGTCTTTCTGGAGCAGGCTGGAGGTAGAGCCAGCGACAGGTTAAGGAAAAGAAAAGGAATTGATCTGAGGGAGGGTCAAAGTCGGGACTCGGCTCACATCAGGGGACAAATTCCAAATAACACTGGAAAATATTAAGAGCTCTATCAATCTGGAAGTTTTCTGAAACACTATCGGATTGTTATGAACTGCTTCAGATGCAGCTTAATCTGATTTAACCTTCTTGTATTCATTCATTTTTTCAAATATGTGTAAAAGTGTTGGATGTCACACGACCGAAACACTTTCATAAATATCTTTAAAAAATACAATTTACGTGAACAATCTTTTAGTAAATTTCAGTCACTATGAGATCATTTAAGATGTAGCCCAGGTTTAGACCAATCACAGAAGGCTGCAGTGATGATTTCAGTCACTGTGGAGCCAATCACATGGTCCACTGTTTGTTGACACAGAGCTGACCTTTTAACCCCGCCTGTGCCTGCCAAGAGGTACGGTATTAGTCACGGTAACTCGATGTGTGTGTGTGCGTTAGTGTGTGTGTGTGTGTGTGTGTGTGTGTGTGTGTGTGTGTGTGTGTGTGTGTGTGTGTGTGTTGGAGTTATCTAGCTGTGACTTCAACAGCAGCCAAAGTCAATACCTGTCTAATTCTCCAGATCATGGGAATCAGAGGAGGTGTAAACACACTGAAGAGAAGCTATCAAAAGACAAATTCAGAGGAAGATGTTGCAGGAAGAGGGCCAATTATTACTTTTATCACAAACTATAGGATTAAAGAGCTGGCCTGGTTCTATCCAAAGGTAACAAACCTCTTTACGATACTCTCACACAACTTATTTATGCCTTTGGAGATTGTGCAACAGAGGAGTCAGGGACATTTGAAGTATGACCTGTGGCTCCTACAGGTGTTCAGAGAGGTCTGTTCCTGCAGTCGATTTAAGTTTTTATATACAGAGTTAGTGTTGGAGGATGCAAGTTGGTGAAGTGGTCAGAGGAGGTTCCTGGTTAGAATCCCTGTCTGACAGGAGCCTCTCTGTGTGGAGTTTGCATGTTCTCCCCGTGCATGTGTGGGTTCTCTCCAGGTACTCTGGCTTCCTCCGACAGTCAAAAGACATGCTCGTTGGGTTAACTGCTGACTCTAAATTGTCCGTAGGTGTGAATGTGAGTGTGGCTGGTTGTCTGTCTCTATATGTCAGCCCTGTGATTGGCTGTCAAACAGTACTGTGTACCCCGCATTGTGGGTTCAATTTGGCCGTCTGTAAACAATATCAAATAGGTTTGCTGAGTGTGGCTAATGTTAGCATTGCTAACAACACCAGCCGTCCGTCCTCCTTGCAGGTTTACGTTCCCATGCCTGTGCTTAATGTGATTACACATTGCTCCAGTTTAACCTGACACAGCCTACATATGACTTTATCTTCATTTTATAGATCAAAATACTGACAAAGTGTGCCACCCTATCAGATGCCCTTCTTCCACTGTCCTGTTGTTTACTTTGGGGTCATAGTTCAGTATTAGGCTGAATGGCAGCAACCACTGACCGGAGCTACAGCCCCAACTAGTGGCAGGTTGCTATAGTACACAACATTTGGAAAGCTTTGGTGGGCTTTACAAAGTGCAGTGTGAAAGCAACCAATGAACTTTATATGTGAAAGCGACCTCAGTAAATAGTGGAGGTATCATCTATACACACACACACGCACACACACACACACACACACACACACACACACACACACACACAGAGATGAAAGTTGTTGCAGTACAGTGCAGGGTCTGGTGGCAATGAGCCAAAAATAGGCCACCAGTTTTACCAATGACAGATGTGACGGGGCCTTAAAAACTTCCTTGTTTTGAAAGCTCGCTCCACATGGACTCAGGAGTTTGTTTAGCTGCCTGATGCTGGTGGGATTGGGTGTTGAAGGTGATGACAACGACTGGCTCGTGCAAAACTAAAGAGAGGCATAAAGAGTCAAACGGACAACAAATAGCGCTTAAGTGACAAACACACATCGGAGTCTTGTGGCAGCATGATAGAGCGTGATCACAGAATGAGTGTGAGGGAGAGAGACTTAGGGTTGAGATAGAGCAGGAGACAGAAAGGTTTGAGTGGTGAGAGTAAGGCTGATTCTATTTCACTTAATGTAACCATGGCGGGCTGGGAGCCCCAGTGCTGCCCGCTCTGGGCTCTTTAATGTAAATAGCCGCCGCTGCCCTAATGCTGAGGCACATGTGAACGCGCCGTAGCCGTGTTATATGACTCTGTCTAACCAAACAGCACTCACAGACACAAAAATTCCTGCTCAGGCTCTTTTCCCATCACTCGAGTGAGACTGAGGGGGGGACGGAGGGAGACTGACGGAGAGACAGAATGAAAAGAGAGAGAGGGGATCAGGAGCGGGGAGAGAGGAAACATTTCTTTGGCATGAGGCAAAATACAATTACCAGAGAGACGTAGTTCTCTGAGACAGAAAAAAAAAATCAATTTATGGATGGAGAAAAGGAAGCAGAGATCTCCTGGAGCGAAAAGTTCATGATCTCTTTAGAAATGTCCTCTGTGTGGAGTTCACCCGTCTCTTGGGGACATGAAGTGCCATGACCTGATTGGCTGTCAGCCTGAGATCCAGGCGCCTGATTGGCTGTGTCACATTCCACATTCTAACCCACTCCAACCTACATTCCCATTGATGTCGCGCTCTCAAATTATACATGGCTGCTGAACACAGTTGAAATGTGTTAACTTTGCAGAGACAGAGTCGTAAGCTTCACTTTATAAGCTGCTTCTTTATAAAAAAGTACTTGGGTCAAAATGTTGTGGCAGCAGCTGCTCGATATTAATCATTTTCATCACCGTTTCTTCTTCTTTTCCTGACCTTATTATGTCACTTCTAGCACCCTATCATATCGACTGCAGTCAAAAGTTCAAGTTCAAGTTGGTGGTTGGGGTCTACTTCCACATTCACTGGTCCGTCTCTTACAACCATCAGTCATCGGCCTCCCCACATGTGTCAAACCATGATGTTAGCCTCTGGCAGCCCTCGCCCTGTTGCCCTACGGGCTAAAACAATACATCACATCCTTCCATTGTGCCTGCAGTACCAGCCTTGGCAACCGTCTGCCCCTGCATCGCGCCTCCAGAGCCCCGGCGACGTGGGCATGTGTGTGGGTGCCCATCCTGTCCCCGGGCGTGATGCGTGGTCACGCGTGTCTCCATCGCCTGGCCAGTGGTAAGGGGAAGCGGACGTTCACACATGCATGCATAAGCGGGAATCCATTAAGCTCCATGTAAAACAAACTCAACATGTGTCGCTTCCTTTTCCTATAATGGAGAGCTTTTATCCACTCTGACCCAGAGGCTAGCAGCTCGAGGGCCGGGGTCTGCTCTGAGGGATGAAAGACAAGGGGAGACCCCGAGGTGAGTTCATGTAGGCGAGAGGTCAAAGACGGTGTCAGGGCAAATTATGACTGCTGTGGTGAATTGATGGATGGGTGACAATGCATTCTGCAACATAACCAAGATGCATATCCTTCAACGCTAAGGCAACATTTTGATTTTTGTAGAACTCAGGAAAATGTTCAGGGTGAGCTGCATGTCTGAACACAAATCTTTAACCTGGATTTTGTACCATTTATTTGTTGTTGCAAGAAGTTGGGTTGAACCAGTGTAAGAAGTTGGAAGGAAAAATTCACTGTAAGCAAGCGAGCAGGGGGACTGATGTTTATATCAAGCAACCGGTACAAGACCTGTCCAGTGCATGACACGTCCAAGATTACTCTGTGACCCATGTGATCTTCTTCCACTTAATGAAACTGCTTCAGACTCTTTTTCTGATCGCCATGTGTGTAGTTAATTACCACTCATTCATTGATACTGTGAATACGTCCAATTACATGCAGCATTGATACAAAGGCAAAAAAACTGACATCAGACTCTGTCGCTCCATCCGCCATATTATCCACATCGTTCATTCAACATCATGTCTGTCAGGTGGCAAACACCGGGGGTTAGCTTTGTGCTAGCTTGCTAAATTATTCGGCTTTACCGTGACACAAATTCAATTTTCTCAGGGAGCTTGCAGTGTTGGAACAAGAAGTAAACGTTCACACGACATCCTGCAGTGAGCGTGCTCTTCTGGTGGCGATGAGTCCAGGAGGAGGGGCCTGTGTTTAAAATCGACAGTGAACAGCTTTAACTCATACTGCAGTCAACAGGACTTACATGGTTTGTCTTGAAATCAAACCAAAATCACTTTTACCTTTGCTTTTAGCTTAATCTAGATGCAATCATTTCACTCCTAAACTACCAGTAACTACTAAATAGTCTGTGTGCACAAGCAGAGCTGAAGAAGCTCAAATGGAAGTGAAATGGAGTTTTTTAATCCAAATTAATTTCTGCTATGACCACAGCAACTTCTCTACCTGCTGGCCTCCTTGTCTGCTCATCATGGTGCTCCAAATCCTGTCCCCTCTTGTCAATCAATAACTCCAGGATCAGTAGAATCTCTGGCGCTCGTGTTAAAATCCCATCAGGTCTTAAAGTACCAAAACTGTGGATCCAGAGTAAAAGAACTGGCAGAGCACCAAGAGGAACGGATGGGAGGAAAAGTATGAAAAGAGGCCAACCCGAAAAGGTAAATGAACAAATGGAGCAACATGTGGAAAGAAAAGTGTGAATGAGGAAGTAATGTCTTCCACGGGTCAGGGGTGGGATCAAGGGCTGAGCGAGCACAAACACTTTCTTTGACTGACTCGCGCTGAATATTGGGCTTGTCATAACTTCATGTTAACAATGGGGCATCTGGAGCTTTGGCTGCAGTCAGAGATAACAGAAACCTTTCATATTACATCATGACAGGAGGATGGAGATGTTTAGTCAAACTCTCCTCCAGGTTATGAGGAACAGGAACAAATGGAACCCAATAGAAACAAAATTACACACGACGCACACTTCCACCTACGGATTTTGGAAAAAAATCGTGAAAACACTGTTTAACTCGGCCCACTTGTGCTAGCATGCACATCACAACAAAGAAGGTATGCACAGAACATAACTGAGTATTAATCATAACAGTCCTTAACTGGAGACTGCGCCTCAGCGGTGCACTAACCGAGCACAAATTTCCAAAACAGATATGGATCTTATCTATTCCACATTTTGGGCTAGGAAATTTGGAAAATCCCAAAAAAAGTTGTCAGTTTGAATAAGCGTCTCTGAATTAATCTCATACGGGATGTATGTTACAGTATTAAGCACATTAACAAGGCGTATAGTTGTCCCTCAACTGTTCACCCACACACATGCACTCATGCACAGTGTGATGCTAGTGTTGTCTCGCTGGTAATTTGAGACCAGAGGGGACTTTTCAGAGGAGAAAGCAGCTCAAAGCTAAGTGAGAGCAGCTGATGTTGCATCATACTTCAAACATTCTTCAAATTAACAATATGTCAAAGGCTACAGCGTGCTCTCCAGCACACACACATATTCACACACACACACTCAGATCTGCTTTATGATAAGAAATAACCCCGCCACCTTTACAGATAAGTCCACTCTGTGTGTGTCATCCAGTTTAAATGAGATGCTCTTAAAAACCCCACACTCCCCCACAGTCCTCTAATGCACCATTCTCAAGGGCGACGGGTACCAAAGAAGAAGAAGAAAAAAAGCACCTTTTCATACCGTTCCTGATCCACCAGCTCTATTATCATAAGGTTATGTTCTGGAGCAGCAGGGGGGGAGATTCTCACCAGTGGCGGACGTTGCAGATGTTTCTGGAAATGTCCGAGGCCAGCTGTCGGAATGTTTTCCCACCGCATGAAGAGGCAACACTATTGGCTGCCCTCTCTGGGTCACGTGACCCGGGTCATGTGACCGAGGAGGACCCGACTGGTGGGTTTGGCATCTGACCGTCGCCGCTGCGGTCATCTCAACCGAACCCAGCCCACGCGGGCCCGGTCCACAGATCCGAGGCCAGAGAGAGAGAGGAGGCGACCGTCAGCCACATCAAACGCCTGGAGCCTCCCACTCACAAGGGGAAACGCAGTCTGCAGGGCCGGAGATACAGTACGGAGGACACGCTGAGGTCACACACACAGATGGACACACACACCCACGTGCATGCTTCAGGGCCTCCATACTGTGCTCTGATCTTCAACTCGGAGATTTACCAAAGTTCTGATATCAGTCCTGCAGGAACATTAAATTCACGCTTCTATCACTGGCTACCAGCTGCAGACATAACAAGGGTTTACCTGGGGCAGATTGAACAGGTGCCTGCTGGGTAATCATCCAAGTAACAAGGTCAATTGCGGCCGATCTGTTTCCAAACCAGCTCGGCTCTAAGTGATTGGTGTTGACAGACGTGTCCAAACATCTCGAATGTTGGCTGCTAATTAAGATTAAACTCTCCGCGGCACTGACAGTGCTGTGATATATGGGTGTAGTGTGTCTGCGCGATGCGAGATGTGTAATTCAGGCCTCGAAGTGAAAGGGTGTGAAACATCTCGTGACATTACACTTTAACATCCACACTCGGCCGTGCTAAATCTTTCAAACGCTGTCCTCCTCACACAGTCCCAACTGTTCTAATGATAATTCTAACTCATTTAAGACACTGGCTTTGCAAGTTTAATTATTGATCATCAGTTTTTACCATGAGAGACACGATAAGTGCCTCCTTATATCGGGGGCAGGACCCCTACCTAGGTCACATTGTAACCCCTTTGCTGGTTGTGAGAGACGATAGACACGACTTTTTTATTTTCTGTCTGTTGAAGAGGAAACTGCCCACTCAGATTGACTCACTTGAACAAATTAAATAACAGATATTATTCTGTATGGCTTAAACGATCAGTGATAAAGATGTAGAACGCAAACGCACTTCACAGTCCTCATGCAGACAAAGACTTTGTTTCAAGTCTCATCATGTTTGAGGAATATTTGAAACCCACAGATGGATGCATTCATGTAACACTATCAATATTAGGAATAATAAAATATACCACAGCCTACAGAATAAACGTGAAGCCATAAAAAGCTCACAAAAAACTAAATGTGAAATATTTGCAGAAATCAGCTGAGATGGTTCTGTTATCAGCTGCAGAGCTCTGACCTTACGCCCTCTAGTGGCCTAGAGGTCAAATTAACTTTGTTTCCAAAGATGTAGGGTGAAATCATTCTCTTCGACAAAATGTTAAATTGTAAATAAACTGCTTAAATAAAAGGACCATATAAAAAAGACTTTTCAAGAAATCCCTAAAAACTCACCTCTTCAACATCGCCTGCAGCCACTAACAATCTCAACCCTCATCCTCCTTCTCTGACTTTATCTCTTTGTTGTTTTGTTTTCTTTATTGTGCTTTGAGTATTTAGAAAAGCACTACAAAAGTCTTATTTATTCTTATTATTATAGACAAGGGATGACAGAATTTGTGACCTGGAATTGATACGGCTGCTCTGTGTGTGTGTGTGTGTGTGTGTGTGTGTGTGTGTGTGTTAATTTAAGACATAGAATAAAGCCTCACAAAGTCACAACACTCTGCCTTTTGCCGGTTTTTCTTCATGAAATTCAAACGACATGTTTTTTCCTCACCGCCATCATGACACTTTATTTTAAGAATTATTTGATCTTGTTTTGTTTTACTGAAGAAGCAGAGTGGGATTTTCCCGCCACAACTTCACCAACCACCGAGGTGCATGAAGCAGCTACACTTTGTAGCATGAAGATCAAGTTTATTCACCAATTAGACCGACACGTTTGGGCTTGTGGCGTTCATCGGGGTGGAAGTAGAGACTATTTATTTATTTGTTGAAATAGGGACAGTGCACAATAAAGTCAAGTCAGTTTGAATATCAGTGTGAAGAGCCTTGAAACAAATCCCATCACTTTAATAGAATACAAAAATCCACCAATCCTGAAACTTTATAAGATTGATGAGATCAGGGTCTGTGTGTTTATTTGCACATTAATAAAAGGTTTCCCGGTCGTTTTTTAAACCTTTTGAATTCTTCAAACACGTTGGGGCCTCATCGGTGAGAGGTCTGATAGTTTTCACTGCATGTGAAAAAAGCAGTGACATGTATACGACTCCACTTGTTCTCCTCCTCCTGGACAACGATAACAACAGCAGCTGTTAGCATCTCGCGTGTAACTCCATTTCCTCCTTTAGCGTCAGCGTCAGAGCCGCAGCCCCTCCCCTTCTCGTACGCCACTCCGCCATGACAGACATGACAGTTATTAATCACCTTTTCTTCCGCTTGTTCCGAACTAGACCCCGGGATGCAGAGGGCTGCTGGTCGGGAGCCGGGGGTCTGCGGCTAAAATTAGAGGCTGGCTCAATCAACAGCCTGATTTAGTGGTAGCAAGTGTGTGTTTGTGTGTGTGTGTGTGTGTGTGTGTGTGTGTGTGTGTGTGTGTGTGTGTGTGTGTGTGTGTAG